>NW_019739220.1:144806-210568 GCF_002891405.2 Cryptotermes secundus | reverse complement strand
GAAATGTGGTGTTGGAGAAGGATGGAGAAGATCAGTTGGACCGATTATGTGAGAAATGAAGAAGTGTTAATTAGAGTCAGTGAGCAGAGGAATATCCTACACGAAATAAGAAAACGGAAGGCTAATTGGATTGGTCATGTTTTACGCAGAAACTGCCTTCTAAAAGAAGTTATCGAAGGAAAGATAGAGGGGCGGATAGAAATGACAAGAAGACGAGGGAAGAAGACGTAAGAAGATGCTGGATGACCTTGGGGACAGAAGAGGATACTGACATTTGAATGAGAAAGCTCTAGATAGCATTAAATGGAGGAATTGTTTTGGAAGAGACTGTGGACCTGTCATCTTGACAGATTACTGATGATGATGATGATGCGCCGACCAATAGTCTGGTCAATGGCTTATCAAAGGGGCTTAAGGATCCAGTCCTCTTCAGTGAAGCGATCTGGCTATACAGTGAAGTAAAGTACAGGGGATGGACAAAAATATGGAAAAATGCATGCCTGAATTGAAGGGTTTATTTTAGCCCAACCTGTACAACCTCCGCAATACGCTGCAAGTTCCATTGTTTTCGAGACAGTGTTCTGTGCAATTTTTTTGTTCATCACATCAGAGCTAACAGAATTTGAATGGGGGCAAATTGTTGGGGCCCATATGGTGGGTGCTTCCGTAACCAAGGTAGCCGAGGTTTTTGGTGTTTCACGAGGCACAGTGTCCAAGATTATGACCGCATACAGGAGGACTGAAAAAACCGCATCCGATAAAAACCAGCGTAGATTGAAATGTGTGTTGAGTGATCGAGACAGACGAACACTGTGTAGGATTGTGACGAAAAATAAGAAGATTACAGCTGCAAGAGTGACTGCTGAGCGGAATGTCATGCTCCCAAACCCTGTCAGCACCAAAACTGTATGAAGGTAACTCCACAAGCAGGGTATTTCTGGACGAGCTGCAATTCCAAAGCCACTCATCAGTGATCAAAATGCCACTAAGAGGACAGTGTGCTGCCCAAGTCATAAAACCTGGACTATGGAGCAATGGAAGATGGTCATTTGGTCAGATGAGTCCACCTTCACACTATTTCCGACTTCTGGCTGAGTTTACGTCTGGAGAACGCCATCCCAAGCTTACGATCCAGATTGTTTGCTGCCAAGAGTGAAACATGGTGGGGGTTCGATCATGGTATGGGCAGCCATATCGTGGTATTTTGTCGGACCCATCATTACCATGCAAGGTCATGTCACTGCCACCGATTATGTGACCATTTTGGGCGACCAGGTCCATCCCATGGTGCAAACTCTGTTCCCTAATTGTGATGCCATTTACCAAGCCAAAAAATGTCTCTGTTCACATAGCTCACACTGTCCAGGACTGGTTTTCTGAGAACGGAGATGAAGTGTCACATCTGCCATGGCCCCCACAATCACCAGATATCAATATTATTGAGCCTTTGTGGTCTGTTTTGGAGAGCAATCTGCGTGCGCACTATCCACCTCCATCATCAATAACAGAACTTACCATGTTTTTCAGGAAGAATGGTACAAGATTCCCTTGCAAATCATACAGGACCTCTATTTATCCATTCCAAGAAGACTGCAAGCAGTTCTGCAAGCCAGCGTTTGTCCTACACCATATTAGTCAAATTAATGTGTTTTCTGTTGGGCCTTTCCATATTTTTGTCCATCCACTGTACCTTGGAATAACATTAGACAAGGGACTGACATGGGAAAAACAGCTGGATAAGGCTATTAACAAGGCCTATAAGGCCTTCTGGACATGCAGAGGCACGTTTCGAAAAACCTGGGGACTGAAACCAAAGGTGGAGTATTGGATATACACTGCTGTAGTAAGACCCATAATCACCTATGCTGCCACTATATGGTGGCCTAGAGTTAAACTTAAAACAAGTCAGGCAGAACTAAGCAAATTGCAAACCACAGCCTGCTTCGGAATTACAGGAGCAATGACAACAGCTCCAACAGCTGCAACGGAAATCCTACTAGGACTCCCCCCACTGCATCTGCAGATGGAAAGAAAGGCTAAGTTAGGAGATTACAGATTACGTTGCAATGATCAATGGAGGCCTAAATCTGAATGTTTTGGACATGCATACATGATTCAGGACATGAAAAAAGAACCAATCCTTCAGGATCAGATTTCTTAATAGAAGTGAATGGAAAGAGTGGTTTCAACCCGATAGAAAAGGTGGGATTAATCTGGTATACAAATGGTTCCAAGACAAAGAAAGGCACTGGAGCTGGGGTGTATTGTGATGGAACAGGGCGGAAACATAATTTTCGGCCTTGGTCAGTATACAACAGTATTCCAGGCAGAAGTGCATGCCATCAAGGCATGCGCAGTTGAGAATTTAGATAGAAACTATAAAAATGTGAATATCTATATTCTATCAGATAGTCAAGCTGCAATTAAAGCACTTGGTACACACCAAATCACTTCAAAATTGTCTGGGACTGCCACCAGTCCCTCACACAACTAGCCAGATATAACACAGTTCAGCTGATATGGGTGCCACGCCATGAGGGTATTACTGCGAATGAAACCAGATCAGCTGGCAAGAACAGGATCTGAACAGCCGTCCATAGGACCTGAACCAGATTGAGGCATCTCAATTGGAATTGCCAAGAAAGAGATCAGGGACTGGACAAATAAAAATCACAAAAAACACTGGGAATCCATAACTGGACTAAAACAGGCAAAAGGATTTATATCAGGACCCTCTACCAACAGAACGAGGGACCTGCTGAAATTAAACAGAGATCAATTAAGATGGGTGGTAGGATTACTTACTGGACACTGCCACCTAAAAGGGCACATTTTCAAACTGGGACTGACAGATGACCCAACCTGCGAAAGGTGCATACAAGAAGACGAATCAGCCTCACATAGCCTACATGACTGTGAGACCATAGCTTACTTAATATTTCGCCACCTGAGTCAGTTCTTCATGGATCCAAGTGACTTTTATGACGCCCCCATAAATAAAGTCCTACATTTCATTCAAAGTGTAGGATTACTAAAGTGTTAATCCAAAGGGGAAGCACAATATATCATTGAAGGTCAAGGTGCGAGGGCCGGATTTTATGGCCTACTCCTCATAGTCATACCCATTCTGAGGTTATCTGCTGACTAAAGTTTATGTTTTTATTTCCACTCTATGATAGCTATCCACAAGGTATGATTTAATCCAATTACTGGCCTTACCAGTTATTCCACATAAATTTAATTTGAGCAGCAACGTGTCACGATTAATGCAGTCAAATGCTTTAGTTAGATCAAAGATTCTACCTAAGTAGTCATTTTTTATCAAAGGCACCTATGATTTTAGTGCTTAGTTCACAGGCTGCCATTTCTTTGTTAGAATTTTCCTAAATCCAAAATGTTCTTTCACTAGTATGTTGTTATTAATTACATTTTCAAGCAGTCAATGGAAACATCCATTCTATCACCTTTTTTAAACAAGAGTTTTACTATGGAGTACTTTAGGTATTGAGGTAAGTCCCTTGATAAAAGGTATGCATTACATATATGATTTAGAAGTGAGGTAATATAAGCAGAGCTGATTTTAACGCATTCAGGACCGGAGGGGCCAATTGGCCCTCTACGTTTCTAGAGCATTGCTGACCAGGTGGGCCAATTGGCCATTTTCTGATGCGTTATTTTGCAACCGACTATATCTCGCTGTGTGGCCACGTTGCATCATAACTACTGAGTAGTTGACCTCGGGAATGTTTGCTAGCTTAGCCATTAACATGATCACGCTCATTTCCTGTCACACCCTAAAGAAAAAAGCCTTTGTTTGAGTCCAAGCTTCCACATATGAACCAGGAAGTGAGCAGTGCAACATGGATCAGAGACGAAAGCAGTTGCAGGTGAAGTATTCTCTTGGAGAACAAGAAATATTAGATTTGTTCTCCGATGAGCTAACAGATTTGCCAACTGCTTCGTCTTCTGATAGCAAGGCCAGCCTCAGTGAAAGTGACAGTGACAGGGGCCACAGGGCCCCCCAAAATATTGTGTCCAGTGAAAGTGAGAGCTCCGATGAAAGTGCGAGTACCGGGACAGCCACATGGGGTAAAGTGGTCAAGGAAAGTACGTACCTGTGGTACAATTAGGGTGAACAGAGGCCTTCCTTCAGATCTGAAAGAGGAATGTAAATGCCTGAAATGTGGTGACACCACATTCAGGAGGAAGGGGGACATTCTTCTTCAGTCCTGGAGGGAGACTCGCGTTGTGAATATGGTTTCCACTATTCACAATTCGAGTATGGTTATGTTCAGAGATGCCACAGGCAAGTGAAGAAGCCTCTTTGTATTTCCGACTGTAATATCTTCATGAAGGGAGTTGATAGGGCCAACCAGTACTTGGCCTATTATTCCCTTCCTAGGAAAACAGTAAAATGGACAAAGAAAGTTGCACTGTGGCTTATAAACTGTGCACTTTTCAATTCATTTTCGTTTTTCAAAAAGGTGAACAGAAATTCTACTTTGAAATACAAAGCATTTCTGTTGAACTTGGCAAAAGCTTGGGTTACTGACCTCATGGTGGTGGCAGTACCTGCGTCAGACACAGACGTAGTGCAGCCAGGGCCATCTGTTCGCACCTGCCGGAGGCCTCATGTGGACCCCCCTGGACGACTCTCGGGTGATATGCGGAAACATACCCTCATGAGAATTGAGAAGAGTGAACATTGCAAGAAGAAGTAACCTTCTAGGCAGTGCTGTGTGTGCGCAGTCCACAAGAAGAAGAGGACTGCGTACATCTGCAACTTCTGCGTGATGCCTCTTCACAAAGGGGAATGTTTCCAGAGATATCACATGCGCAAGCACTTCTAGGAGCTCTGGTAAGTGTTCTCCAAAAATTTTAGTTCAAAAAATTAATTAGGAGATTTTATATTAATTTTTAAAGTGAACAGTGCACAAGTTAGGGAGCTAGGCTTAAAAACCCCGGTCCACAGGGTAATTTAAATATTTAAACGAATGGTCCGCAATGTGTTAAGTAATTTAGTGAATATTTCATCATATCCACATGGATTTTTAAATTTAAGGGATTTAATGATGTTTTCAATTTTCTTTGTTGTTGGAAATTTGAGTGGTATGTTCAGAAAGTAGCCAGCTAGTGCGATGGATCACTATTAACCCTTTGACGTGGTCATTTAAATTCCGCGGCCGCGGCTCCTGCGGTAATATATTCAGCCGGCCATTTAAATTTTGCTCGAAAATTATTTATTCATCATTGTTCTTAAATTCTATGAGATAGGAACATGAAACTTTCACTAAAATGATCTTAAAAGGTGGTTTTATAACCTTACCTTATAATATGAGCGCCCGGTATCTATTCGAGCAGTGTAAGGAAGGCCTTGAAGCATTCGTGTAACCCAACGGTGCCCCACATTCATCGCTCCAATATTGTGAATCTTTTCTTATGCTCTTTTTTTTAACCACACAGCTTCTGTGCGGTCCAGCCCTCTTCCCCGTGAGGGGTACAGTTCAAGGGAATGTCTTTCCGTGAGCAGTAAAGCTAGTGAGGTCAGCTGCAGTAAATTCAACGTTACGAGTTATCATAACAAGGGTTTGTTGCTATGCCTTTGATATTCCATCCATTTTGGCGGCTGTAGATGTCGTAGGGGTGACCACAGAATTCATGAAGTTATTCTAAGTATTGGCTGGTATATAGTGCACGAAAGCAGAGCCTAGCTGGCTCAAAAAAATAATTATGGTCATCCCTCGAAACGACCACCAAGGTCAGTACGATAAAATGGCGTCAACTGGAGCGATAATACATGAAGGAATGAGTTCTTTTTCCCTCCCCCACACACATCTGTATCGTCACAGGGGGTGACCACAGTGTTCTGCCTTAAATTGTGGCGTTTTTCTAAGAAATGGGTGCTAAGTACTGTGCGAAAGCAATCGATTTTACAAGAATAAACTTTTGGACAACCCTCTTCCAAGAATTCCAATTGAGTGTGCTACTGTGGCCAGCTCAGGGTAATATGATATTATAAACATCGTAAATATCATGTCTCTGTTGTTTATATCTTCAAGGCAAAGAAAACACGCCTTTCATAACGGTACAGCTAGAATCCGCTCGCCAGAGCCACAGGAAATTTGCTGCAAGACAGGCATATGTAACGACGACTTAGCGCAGCTAAACTCGTGTCTCATTATAAACCGTTCTTGTGACAACAGGCCAGCGAAAAATCTAACAATCTACAGCAAAACCATCAATTATTATGGGCGTTATAACATAGGTGTGCAGCTGGACGAAACATACACGTCGAACCCCCCCAGAGGATTTAAATCCCTGACGAAACATACACGTCGAACCACGGCAACGGGTTAATGGTGCTATTCTGTTTATCCTTTGCTGCTGCTGCTGCTGATGGTCTACCTCAAACATTTGCTAGACTCGCATGACACTGCATTTTGTCTCCCTCTGTGTTAGTATTTACTGTGTGCTACATAAAGTTGGGGCAGTTGGTTGATGAATTGGGTTGTCACCCTGGGGTGCTCTAAGCTCAAAGTGTTCTGTCTCCTTTTTCTGTCAGGCCCATGATCAAAGGAAGTTTGAAACTTGTGTGTAATAATTTTGGGCCACAAGAAAGATAAAACTGGTCAGAACTGGAAGGTTCAGGTGGTAGACAAACAGTTCTTTTCATCAATTTCCCAGGCCTCTTTGTTAATCAAGAAACTGTCATGCATTCATAAGCTCTATGTGTCTGTTATATACAGTCTTGTACCATTGTTGGTTTCAGAGCATTACCATTATCATCATAAAATTACCCTCCACTGCAGGAAGATGCATATTTTACAATAAATTTGTCCAATTTGTAACCTCAAACTAGTACTATTAAATCACCCACCACCCTCATCTGAATGTCAGGCATTTATAATAGATTTCATCTGAGAATACCAACATTTGTATTTTCTCTGTATGCAAACTGTCAAATAATTTGGTAGATAAGAAGAAATTACTGATTTTCCACTTTGTGTTGAATCCTTCTGAATTCCCAGTAGATCCTGTAATTGTTATATGTGTAGCTGTCAGTGTAAGAGTCATATTTTATTTTACAGAACCCACATTGCAGAGCTTATATCCACGTACAGCCTGCACTTATTTTTTTTTTAAGCTGATTGTGTTTCTCTGGTATGTATTGTCTCAAAATGACTCTATAGCACACATATTTTAAGTGTAACATTTCAAATGTTCATTTGGTCTGTAATTCTTAGCAAAAACATCACCACTCTTCAAAGAACTTTCTTCAATTCCAGTCTCTGATACTGCTATAGTGTGAACCTAGATTGTCCAAATTGAACATGGTTGATAAATAATAAATATAAAACACCTGTGATTTATGATTTATTTTATCATGCTGTCAGTATCTCAGACTAAACAGTGTTGAATGACTGGTGAATGAAGAAATACAACCACCTTGGTTGCTGGATGGTGGTGCTGCTTGGCATTCAAACAGAGGTTGGAATGAATTGGCTTCAGGTACAATTTCTGGCCAAAGAGCCTTCAAGTCTACAATACGAGTACACATATATTCAGGAAAATGAGATAACTCTCCAGCTCCATGGTCAATCATGTGGTTTGTCATATACTATTTACCCACAAATGACCTTAGTTTTTTCAGTCCCTAGGCCCTATGTCATCAACATAACAGAATCAGAACTGGGGCTTATCCATTGTCCTGTTGAATACCCCTTCCTCAAAGTCTTCTATGAGAATGATGGCAAATAAGGGGACAGTGGAGAACCCATAGCCATTCTGTCCTTTTATTCACAGAGCTTCTCTTGAAGCTGAAAAATGAGGATTTCAGGACATACTGGAAGAATATCGTGTTCCCTTCATCGAAGTGCCAGCTCAGGAGATTTAGGGCTTCTGTGACTGGCACCATGGTGACATAACAACAAAGAAGATGAGGAGGATGACTATCATCTTGACTTGGAGTGTGTCAAGAGTGTGGATGACTGTCCATTCCTGTCCTCCAAGATTATTTCCTCCCCCTCACCTCTTCTACATAACCACCCATTTTCCTAGCCTGCACCAGGTCTACAACTCCAGTACTCTCCTACATGGCATCATAAACCAGGAGGTCAAAATATAAATCTTCACAATTGTGAAAAGCTCAAACCTCATATTTGGTAAGACCTTAAAATACAAAACCATTTCAAAATTCAGTCATCCACAAAGAAACAGATTCATGTGTACAAACACATGGACTTCCTTGAGATAAAAGCATTCACACATCTCTATGAAATGAACCTAAGAGTACATGGAGAGATAAATAGCTTACCTCATTTTCATCCTGTGTGACTGGCCCTGTTATTAATAGAGGATCCTTCTCCTCTTTCAAATCAGTCATCTCGGTATGACTGTAAGATGATGCAACATATGCCTCACTATACGAATTAGGTTCTGATTTAATGAAGTCCATGTTGAACTACAAAATTAGAATATTCCAATAAGCCATGATAGGACTCTCTCCTAGTTACAACACAAAGCATATGGAAAACAAGATCACCTCTGTCTCACATTTTATTAAAGGAAATGTTGATGAAAGAGAAAGATCATAATGTTTTTTATCAGTAACATCTTCAGTTGGTGCATCCACCATAAGGGGAAGCACATGTGCCACATGTTCCAATTTTATTGCATCAGTTTTGTGCCGTAAAAATTGCAATTCATAAATGTTAGGAGCATCATCTGACAAACTCATATAACAATTTTTGGAGAAGTAAAAAGTGTTTTAGAGTTCAGACATGATAAACGAGAACATCCATCATAACAGACATACATGTGCAGACAATCTTGGTTGACGTGACTGATTGTGGCTGATATCACATTACCCGTTCACTTGAGAAAATACTGGTTTCTTACCCTAGGTGGCAGTCATAGATTATCTACTCCATGTCAAGAACTCATTATCTAGAGACCACAGGAAAACTTAAATCATTGCAATCCATTATGTTTAAACTGACAGCACTTGCCTAACAGAATATTCTATACAATTATATCTTAACTGGGCGCTGGTGAGGTAGGGTCCCACATTCCGTCGACTACATCAACCCCACCATTCTGTCCATTTATTCACAGAACTTCTCTTGAAGCTGAAAAACAAGGGTGTCAGGACATAGTGGAAGAATATCGTGTTCCCTTCATCGAACTGCCAACTCAGGAGATTTAGGGCTTCTGTGACTGGCACCATGGTGACATGACGACAACGAAGATGAGGAGGATGCCTATCATCTTGACTTGGAGTGTGTCAGAGTGTGGATGACTGTCCATTCCTGTCCTCCATGATTACTTTCTCCCCCTCACCTCTTCTACATAACCACCCATTTTACTAGCACGGCCCAGTTCTACAGCTCCAGTACCGTCCTACGTGGCATCTTAAACCAGGAGGTTAAAATATAAATTTTCACAATTGTGAAAAGCTCAAACCTCATATTTGGTAAGACCTTAAAATACAAAACCATTTCAAAATTCAGTCATCCACAAAGAAACAGATTCATGTGTACAAACACATGGACTTCCTTGAGATAAAAGCATTCACACATCTCTATGAAATGAGCCTAACAGTACATGGAGAGATAAATAGCATACCTCATTTTCATCCTGTGTGACTGGCCCTGTTATTAATAGAGGATCCTTCTCCTCTTTCAAATCAGTCATCACAGTATGACTGTAAGATGATGCAACATACGCCTCACTATTCGAATTACGTTCTGATTTAATGACATCCATGATGAACTGCAAAATTAGAATATTCCAATAAGCCATGATAGGACTCTCTTATAGTTACAACACAAATCATATGGAAAACAAGCTCACCTCTGTCTCACATTTTATTACAGGAATTGTTGATGATGGAGAAAGATCATAATGTTTTTTATCAGTAACATCTTCAGTTGGTGCAGCCATCATAAGGGGAAGCACATGTGCCGCATGTTCCAATTTTATTGCATCAGTTTTGTGCTGTAAAAATTGCAATTCATAAATGTTAGGAGCACTGACTGACAAACTCATATAACAATATTAGGAAAAGTAAAAATTGTTTAGAGTTCAGACACGATAAACGAGAACATCAATCATAACAGACATACATGTGCAGACAATCTTGGTTGACATGACTGATTGTGGCTGATATCACAATACCTGTTCACTTGAGAAAATACTGGTTTCTTACTCTAGGTGGCAGTCACAGATTATCTACTCCATTTCAAGAACACATTATCTAGAGACCACAGGAGAACTTAAATCATTGCAATCCATTATGTTTAAACTGATAGCACTTGCCTAACAGAATATTCTATACCATAATATCTTAACCCAGCACTGGTGAGGTGGGAAAATGTAACAAAAGTGGTATGGTGGGGTCCCACATTCCGTCGACTACATCAACGTCACTTTTCGTTTGGTTGTAAAACAGAATGATCTCCAGCTTAGATGTTCTCTCATCTGCATTATCATCATAATGTAATGTGTAAATCATGATATTTTTTTGGCACAAATGTAGCTATGGTGATACCGGGTTGAAAACCTAAAATGGTAGTCATTGGGCTTCTTCGTTTGGTATTGATGAACTCAGGTGACAGTTCTCTTTTATTTTTCTTGATTGTTCCTTCCATAGTTAGATTATGATCTTCTAACAAGGATTTAGCCAATGGGTAACTTGCAAACCAATTATCTAAAGTCACATTGTGACCTGATCCAGATATAGGTGCAAATCATCCTTGTAACAACTTTAGAAGGTGTATTTGAAACCTTGTATGAACCTTATGATTGTGCGCCAATGTAAACTTCCAATTTAGAAGTATAAAAGGACTTGGCATCAACTAAAGCAAATATTTTCAGGCCAAACTTTGCTGGTTTATTTCGAATGTGCTTCCGGAAACTGCATCATCCACAAAACGCTTCTAACTTTTCATTAATCGTTACATTTTCTCCTAAAGAATATACAGACTCATACACGTCACTGAACTTATCAAAATTTTCTCTAACTGGAGCCAATTTGGCATAAGATTTTTGTTCAGTTCTAGTACTTCGGTCGTAAAATCATAGACATGTAAGAAGAAAACGGAAACAAACAAGTGACATTATGCTTCTAAATAATTCAACACCGGTACCATCTATGGCCCATAGATCATCCAGATTCTGGTGACTAGACTTACAGAAGCCAGCTAAATATAAAAGTCCATACACAGCCTTTATTTCAGTCATATCAGTCTTTGGAACACTATTATTTTGGGTGTAATTTACTTGCTTTCTTTCTATTTTGTCATTTGTATTCTTCAAAACTAGGTCTATCATGTCATCAGAAAAAATATCTCCCAGCAATCTAAAACTGATCTTGTATTTTTTTGTGTTGCCCAGAACACCAGGGGCTTGGCTAACTATGTTATGTGCTCGAGTTCTTATTCAAGATCCGAACTTGTTTTGACTCCATCTTGTTTGCTTATCCTTTGCCAAGTAAGAGGCTCCCTCTGTGGATTCGTCCCCTGAAGGTTCTATCTCAGTCTTGTTCTGTAACAGACTCATGGTTACTGCCTCATTCTAAATCAATTTCACTATCATTATCTCTGCTAAATGGCTCCTCATCTGTCAAAGCGTCATCTGTAAGTTGACGTAACCTCTGTTCTTCTTGCTCATAACTCATCTGGTATAAAAAAAATTCTCAAAATACCCTCTAAATATTTATGAAAACGTATGTGCTTATAGTTGGTGTGTAAAAACATAGAAGACACAGCAGTAACAATAATATTTTAGTAGAATATACATGAAAACAACTTAAGTATCGGAAGTAAATATAGTCACACTTTTGGTAAGGTGGTGTCTGGTGGACCCCAGCACACTTTACACGTCTGCCACACGTTCTTTAAAAGTTATAGTAAAATTAAAATCATTGGGGTCTGTAACACCCCACCTTACTAATGCCGGGTTAAATTAGTTTAGTCTGTACTCAATTAACATTAACATTTAAACTGATACACTTCAACAAATATGAGATCTCAGTCATCATGTTTATGAAATGAATTACATCAAATTTATTCAACACAACAACATATCATCTGAGATGATAACAGTGTGTCCATTGATACAAGACAATGTTTATCAACAATGAATTACAGGAACTCGAGAGTTAACTCTGATTGCCTAATTCAAAATATTTCCTCTATATTCATCTGCAATAAGCAAGTAAACTCACTGCAGTCAGGACAATGCCCAGGCTGAAATTTAAATCAATATTTATAATAAATACCATTCTAACAGATTCAGAAGCTGTAAGTTCATATGGAAAACTGATGAAATTCTTGTCTCATATAGGCTTTCTGTAGAAGACAATTATTTCAATCTTCAAAATAAAACAACTCAATATGTTCAGTAAATTAAAAACCACTTAAGCCATATTCTATGGCTGGACATTATAGCCTACACACTCGGTAAGTCGAAGAAAAATATAACACAACAAAGCCACAAAACAGATAGATTACATAAGTAGCAATAATTACCTAGTTATATATGATACTTTATATCTACATAGTATAAATGTCTACTTAAAATTTGGAAAAATTTTAATGACACAAATCAACAATGGACAGTCAGACATATAGCTCACCTCATATTCAGAATTCATAACAGGAAATTTAATTACAATAGGGCCCTTGTCCTCTTCTGTGTCAATTAGCTGATTTTCATTGTGATATGATTGGTATGATTCACCATCTGGATCAGGTTCAGGCTTCATAAAATTCATGTTGTGTAAAATTGTAACTTTATATTTATGAGATCATAATTTCATTTCTTTTTCAGCACTGTGATGCACAGTGTAAAATCTCTGCACATATCCTTCTTCATTCTTCTAATTCAGACCTAAACAAAATACGAGCTGCTGCATGTTGCATTGTTTAAAAGCACATTTTCTGCCCCAAAGCAATGATTATTCTAAAATTAAATGATGACAAAACCCTCGAACTGACAACTGACAAAAACTTACACAGTTCTTATGGTCTGTATGCGAATTTCTGTAATTTCTGCCCTTCACGAGTGTATGGAAAATAAAACTAATATTTTGTTTTAACTAAAAGGTATTGTTATTAGTCATTGTTTATCGGTTATTTTTGTAAGACAAAATAAAAATCAAAACGTAATAGTTTTATTGCCTTTCCAAGTAAACAGTAACATTTTACAAGCCGTCTAACCTTCAAAACCTTACTTGGCCCGCACGTTTTTAAATCCGTCTTTATCGTTACCGATATATACAGCCAATTATTCTGCTACTGAATCACTCGTAATAATGTGTTAAATTACAATACTTACTTTAGTGACGATTTAAAGGCTCACACTTATTTCCTGTTGGATAATATAAAATAAATGTCTGCATTTGGTTAACAAAATCTCACCACAGCAAAACACAGATATCCACACTCTGTCAAACACACTGAGCCTAATGGATACTCGTTACCTCGTTACTTCTGCAGCAACCCAATCATGTCACATAAATTCGACCTACACAGTTTCGTCTAACATCTAGAAATCTAGAACATCTAGAAGGCTGGGCCCTTCAATGGAGAGATGGAGAGAGAGAGAGAGAGAGAGAGAGAGAGATGAAACACAACGTTCAGCAAAAGCTTTGTCTCGTGAAGGAGTTAAGGAGCACGCCACGGCGAAATATCGCTGAGTGGAGATACAGCTTCATGCATTCTTAAATTCCGCTCTAGACGGAGTTGGATGGACAGCTCCATGCTCCGGCCATTTAACCCCAAGAGCAAGCGTCACCAGTAATCCTCCTATACAAGCCTGGTTGGGCCTAACGTCGGTACTGACGCTTTTTAGAAGAGAAAATATCTTTCCTCAGTCTAGAATCGAACCCAAAGACATCGGTCGTACAGCCCTTAGCACATTCACTATATGAATTAAGCTATTCGGATTTTCCCGTTAAAGCATAATCTATGACGCATACTGAACCAGTTTCATATCATCCCCCCCCCCTCTATCTGGAAACCGACCGCGTTCATCAAAAGAATAAAGCTACTGCTGCATCAGATGCTGACTGGTCCCAAAGGAATCGCTGCAGCAGACCTAGGCAGACTGAAATGCTACTGAAGAAGTGATGAATTGATTGCTGTATCGCCACAGCCGCTGTATAGAGCAGTGACACGGTTTTATGCCAATAACAGAAGGCTACACATTTGTGCACTTGTCTTTGAAGATGCTGTATTAGCTGTCAAAGTCAAAGTCACATTGCGACTGACGGTCAGTCAGTCTGTCTGTCTTGGTGTCGAGCCATATGAAAGTTACTGTCCTGTTCATTTGGGGCGCCCTCTCTGACGAGAGGTCGGGTCTGTCATTTGTCAGTCAGTCTGTGTTAGTAAGTCCATTGTCAGTATTTACATATATTTACAATCTAAACTTAATTCCTATTTCTATGTACAATATATACAAGGCCTCTGTCAATCCAGGCACAGTACAGCAGATTATGCCCTATTTCTAGTAGTATTCGCTACCACAGTAGCCTAGTCACTTGAACGGTAGTATGCCTGACCGCTGCCAAGTTTAAGCCTCTTATACTTTCTGTGTCTGGCTTCGCCTTGTCCGATGTTGCAAACATTCTCATTTTCATGATTTTGTATGACTTCTGCTCGTTTCCTGCATAATTTTGTTATATAGTCATATACGTACGGGATTTCAAATGCCATGTGCAAGTCACGGACTGGTGTTCACCTTGGAAAATTGGCAATGGTGCGGAGAACCTTGTTTTGCAGGCGCTGCAATTTCACTAGATGAGTGTCTGCCGCGAATTCCCAGGTGGGACTACTATATGTCATTACAGATCTAATGAAAGCTTTGTGGAGGGTCATTTTAATGTTAGTGCTCAATCGCTCACTTTTAAATAGGGAATATACCCTAATGAATGTTCTGAAGGCCTTGGCTTCGATCATTTCTATGTGCAATCTCCATGTAACTCTTTTATCAAAGATTACACCTAGATATTTTGCACTATTTACAAATGGAACCTTTCATCCATTTAAAGTGAGACAAGACTCAGGCGGTCGACGACTACGAGAGAAGTAGACCCCCTGAGTCTTATCTTCATTAATTTTAATATTCCAGCGCTCACACCAGGTCTCCATTGAGCTGAGACCGCGCTGGAGTTTTCTAACAATAAAACCCTCCTTGCGATCTGTCACATACAGACAGGTGTCGTCCGCAAAGAGTGCCATGTGAACACCATGTGTTTGGGGGCATCATTTATGTACAAACTGAAAAGGGTAGGGGAGAGGACTGAGCCTTGTGGTACCCCTGCTTGCATTTCCCTTGGGGTTGACATTTGGCCTCCAACCAAAACCCTGAATTTACCCTGAGAAAGAAAGGACCCAATAAGTTTGGTCAAACTTTTCGAGAATTCCAATTTTGATAACTGAATGCCACGTGGTATCAAAGGCTTTTTCGATGTCCAAGAACACCGCGGCCGTAGATATTTTGTTGTTGAAATTAAGGGTCGTATGGTCCACCAGCCTCATACATTGCAATGTCGTACTGTGACGTGCACGAAAACCAAACTGGCTTGCGTTGAGCAAGCTTCTTTCTTCAATATGTTTTTGCAGTAATTTCAAAATTACTTTTTCGAATAGTTTTCGTGTCGTGGACAGGAGGCTGATCAGACGTAAATTTTGCGGGAATTTCGGGTCTTTACCGGGTTTAGGTAAAGTTATTACTTTTGCTTCCTTCCAAGTATTTGGAAAATGAGAGAGCCGAAGACAATGATTAAATAAATGAGTTAGGTGAACCAGTGGTCGCCTTGGAAGTTGCCTCAGGCATTCATCTGAGATGCCGTCAATTCCACAGGCCTTTCTCAATTTCAAGGAATTTATCAATTTTTGTACGTCACATGGTCTGATCCTTTGAGGGGGCTTGTCATCTACGGTTTCGAGCAGAGCTTGAACTCTAGCCTCCACTCGCCATTAATGGTTATCGTCGCACAAATTGTGCGGTCGGAACTGATTTTCCAAACAATCAGCAATTGCATTGGCTTTTTTGAATGGGTGAAATTTAATGCCTGCAGCACCATGAATAGCAGTTGATGCCCTTGGCCCATCCCGCTTTAGGAGGGACTTCGCAATTGGCCATATACCCTGAGGTGTGACTTCAGCGTTACCTATTTTTGTTTCCCACCGTTCAAGTGCCTTTTTTTGTATTAGTTGTAGAAGAGTAGATGGACGAGGGAACTGGAAATGGACCTCAAAGTAAAATAACAAATTCTGTTTGAAAATCTGCCCAGAGAAACTGAGTGAAACAAGAAAAATCTGTCTCATTTGCCGAGGCTTGAAGCAATTACCTTCGAGGACGGAAGTCCCTAGTGATATTTAGTCATCTGAATTTGAAAATGAGACTACTAATATTACTCACTATCTGATGATACAGCGGTGGGTTTATTGATGCCTTTTTTTTTTTGTAACAACACAGTGAAATGAAGCCCTAAGTATTGAATGGACAAAAGTTCATAGTACACATTTATAAATGTAAAATAAATAAATTATATTAAATGATAATAATTCTGCAACTTCTATGTTGTGCAGTACAAGTTAATAAATTTGTTTCGGCTTTTTCCAGTAATCCGCCGGTACCTTTGTCACATATATGTCGGATTACCAAGATTGTACTGTAACACCCTTAACATGCTATACATTTTTGCAGGTCCCCACTCCCTTCCCAAAGACATACAGTAGGTCATTTCCAGGCATCTTGCATAGGACGGCGGTGAAGGCCTGTTTCACTTCAGTGTTAGTACCGAATTTTTGTTCTTGTAGCTCATGCTTATGCGTTGGAAATGTCCAAGGATCACATGGTACGAGGTCAGGACTGTAGGATGAGTGTTCTATGAATGTTCCACCGCTCTGCTAGCACCTTCAACATCACATGTGAAATATGCGGAAGTACAGTGTCTTGAAGCAGACACCACCGTTTCTTCAAAAAGTACAGTCTCTTTTTTGGAATAGCGCCCTTAAAGGTGTTTCAAGTGCATCTGCATTGCAAAAGTCATTCATACATGTAGTTTGCTTCTGAGATGGTCTGCGCTGAAAAATGATGACCTTTTTTTAATGAAAAAAAAAAGCATCACTTTTCCTGACAACGGTGATGTGAGAAAATCCTTTGGTGGGGGTGAATCTTTGTATTTATATGCGTTTGATTCTTGCTTCGATTCAAGGTCACATCCTATTCAAAAATCACCACAGGTAACTGTAGACGATAGAACGTCACGGGTTTGTTCAACAACAGTAGCATTTAATTTGCATATATTTCTGTAAACATTCTGCTCATCATGGTCACGAGGAACCCACCTCTTGCACACTCAGCTCATATGTCTAATTCCATTGCAACGATATGGTGAATCACTTCAACGACATTGTACAGTGTGATTCAGAAAGATGGACACAATTTCAATTGGCTATATTTCCTGAACTATATGTTGCATTTCAATTCTGTAAAGTACATTTGAAAGAGGATGTTGTAAAGTTTTTAATACTACTGCTAGAGCCTCCAGCACCACGTCAGTTGTAAGCGAGATGGCTACTATGCAACAAAAGATTTTTTGCATTCGCGAGTTCAGTAAACGTGAGTCTGTGACTGCGGTGCAGCGTGCATTTCGTCGTAAGTTTAACATCCAACCTCCAACAAGGAAGAGCATTTATCATTGGAATAAACTGTTTGATGAAACTGGCTCTCTGTGCAAGGGTAAGAGCCCGGGCCGACCGCGTGTATCGGAGGAGAACATGGAGCGCATTTGAGTGAGCTTTGAGTGTAGCCCAATGAAGTCAACTCATAGTGCTAGTAGAGAACTTGGACTATCGCAAACAACTGTCTGGCATGTACTGAGGCCCCGGTTAGTCTACAAACCATACCACCTACAACTGGTACGGGCTCTTCGTGCAAACAATAGGGTAAAGCGTGTAGAATTTTGTGACCATATGCTCAAAAGCATGGAAGATGAATTGTTTCTGCCTCGTGTCATTTTTAGCGATGAAGCTACGTTTCACCTAAGTGGGAAAGTCAACAGGCACAATGTTCGCATACGGGGGCTACAAAATCCCCGTGTAACACTCGAACATGTGAGGGACGGCCCGAAAGTTAATGTGTTCTGTGCAGTATCGTTAACAAAGGTTTATGGACCTTTCTTTTTTGATGAAAACACAGTTACTGGAGTAACGTATCTTAGAATGCTGCAAAACTGGCATGTCCCTCAAATGAATGAAGATTCAGGAGATCACATTTTCCAGCAGGATGGAGCTCCACCCCATTGGCACCTGAATGTTCGACGTTTCCTGAATGAATCTCTACCTCAACGATGGATAGGTCACATGGGGAATGAAGACCTGGTACTTTAGTTCTGGCCATCGAGGTCTCCTGATCTCACACCCTGCAACTTTTTCCTGTGGGGATTCGTGAAAGATGCATTTTATGTACCACCTCTTCTCACAGATTTGAATGACCTAAGAAACCATATCACAGCTGCGGTGAACTCAGTGACGCAAGATATTTGTCGTCGAGTGTGGGATGAATTCAGCTACCATCTAGATGTTATCCGTGCAGCCGGAGGGGGGCACATTGAACATCTATATACTTCAATGTATGTATAATGAAATGTAATTTACAGAATTCAAATGCAACATAAAATTCAGAAAGAGAGCCAATTAAAATTGTGTCCATTTTTCTGAATCACCCTGTATTTTAACTATAATATAAGTTCCTTAATGATAAACCCTTCCACTTTTTCAGCAGTTATTCTGTTTTATCAATAGTCACATTTGTGGCAGCAGTGGTTGGTCTCCCACACCAAGCGTCATCAACCACCCTTCTTACAATGTGTCCACGATTGAAACACTGTAATACATCTCATTAGTTCTGTTCCATATGCATTCTGAGATTCTGTAAGCTGAAGATGCTTTCCATTCCTTGAAGGAGTCATTGCATATGGCAGCAGTCCTGGGATACCTGCTGCCTAGTGAGTTAATTGGCAATGCAGTCTCAAATAACATGGTGTTTGGAGGTATACGATTAGATGTGCAACCCAGCAGTAGCCTTTCCAAGGCTGCGATGAAACACCCGTCAGGAGCTTGCGCTACTGTGAGGATATTACAACTACCACAAATACTTAATATGGAGAATTCCACCTGTGTACCAATAATTCTGCCCTGACCTAGCTCCTTGGTTTCAAGCAACTCGTCGAGCAGACAGCATCCTGGCCCATAGTTTTCAACAAAACAACTGTAAATCTGAATATCACCAACTGCTGATGCACAACAATGCAGATGAAACTTTAAAAGATTATGTCCTGGGGCATGCACTACCACCAAAAATGTTTAGTGACAGGCAGTTTGAAGATTTGAATACTACTGCTGCTGTAGCAGATTACTGGGGTAGGGCCGCCCCGAAGATGGAGCAGTTGCATGACAATGATGTGGAACCGATCCTACTGGAGGTGGTGGCTGGAGAGGGGCCAGAGTGTAACGACATCACTGGCTGTAGTCCCACCTACAACAGGTACTAATCTCAGGGGAACTTTCTTATAGTGTGACACAGCTTACTGAAATGCCACTTGAATTCCTACGGCCAAAGACAGCCATAGTGACGTTTCCCTGGCACGAGCTGAAGACGTATTGGGACACTTCGCATCCGGCATCAGTGCTACTATATTCCAGGAGCAATAGTGAAGGGGCTATCAACCACTATGACATCCACCAATGAAGCCTAAAAGCCCTCGAAACCGGAGCCAAGGTTTGATGCACGTGTATAACACTGGGGGACTGTTCTACATGCACTACTTCACCAAGTGGCAATAAGTTAACGAAATCCCTAACCAGAAGTGTTAACGGTCACTGGTGTCCATGTGACCAACATTTTCTTCCACTTCAGGGACAAGAAACTTCACAAGGATGAAGGCTGACGCTTTGGATCACAAATGGAGAAGTTATTATGGCACATGGGATGTGTTAAGACACAGACCAATCCTCTGCACCCACAACTGGACTGTATGGTTGACAAATACATGAAGACAGTGGCGGAGCACAAATGGATGGTGTTTTCAATGTACCAAAGAAATTGGAATGAGAGGCTACCCCTTCTCTTGCTGGCTTATAAAGCATTAACCAATGAGATCACAAGCACAACGCACACCAGCATAGTTTTTGGAAAATCATCTTGTGCCCTGGGACAGGGAGAGGAAGTTGCCTATGATGCAGACATTTGCATACTGCTGCTATGTTCGTAGGTATTAACTTAAGCAACATTTCATACATGTATAGCTGTGTACCTGATGTAGCTTCATATGAAATTTCACATGCCTAACTGCAACCACTGCAGTCAAACCAAGAACAAAAGGAAATTTCTACATGGCACTCATAATGTTATGCACATTCTTAAAAAAATCCTGCCCTACAAAGGTTGCACATTCCTGATTGCAGACATGTGAAGTGTATAAATTTTGATATCAAGTTAAATTAAGAGCAGCAAAAATGTTCAAAAGCTAAAATGCAGGCTGCATACTAAAAGCATGGTTATCTCTTAAATCAATTTTTTTCATTAAGAAAGGAAAATACATTAAAACGAAATACCTCCTAGAAAAGGAAACTGAAACAAAAAAATTCATAAAATAATTTTCTGTTAAACATTTACTTCAACGAACCATAATAGAAATGCTTTCCTTTCTTCCTGTGCTTAGAATCTTGATAATATACAGGAAGTCCCAGGAGGAATGTGCCAAACTTCGGGAGGGTGTTCCTTATGTTAAAGTATGCCGATATAACCCAAAACACCTATGTCCAAAGTTGAACGGTTATGGAGATAATGGCCAGAGAAGTGTGAAACTTTGACCGGTGTTACACAATTGTTGATTACAAAATACATATTAAAACTGGCAGGAATATGTGGTTTCTGTAATGTTAATAATGTACATAACATCAAACTAACTTGTGAGTGACATGAAGCCATAAAATTGAAGTACAAAATACTCGCTCGCCATGTCATAATTGTCCTTAGGTTTCCAAGCACTATACATGACACATGACTGGCAAGCGCTGACGTAACATGGCTGACTGCGCTATAAGCTGACCACATAACTGTATTAAACGTACATTCACGGAAAATCTCTTTTGGAATTTTGTTTCCATTATCTCATGTGGATTATTATGGGACCATGTATGCACATTTCGTAAATTATTTACACCGTCCCGGGTAAAAGACGCCTCATCACTGAATACAATGACACTTAACAGTTTGGGATGAGCTTTTATCCAGTGGCACAAATCCATGCGCTGTGCATGGTCACCTGGTTCCAGATGTTGTACCCTTTGATCATGGTAAGGATACAACTCTTCATCATGTAAAGTTCGCCACACCTGCATACGTGATACGCCGATGCGAGAGGCCATTCTACGAGTGGACAGACGTGGACTTCTCTGAACCATCTCAAGAATGTTCTCTCGTGTGTTCATCATTCGTACATCCTCCCTTTCAGAGTGCACAGAAACACTCGGAAGACAACCAGTATCACGAAATGTCTGGTGAATTCACGTAAATACACTTCGAGATGGAATCCTTCGATTGGGAAAACGCCTTTGGTATTCTTCAACAGCATCACGTGCATTGCCACCGCAAAATCCACACACAAAATGCATATCACAATATTCCACGTGTGGAAACACAAAAGGCATTTCAGCAACTCCGCACAACTAATTACCAACCATTCATGACGCGGCTGCAACGTACATGAGCTTACAGCTAGTGTGAATCACCACACTCAAGGACAAACATAGATAAGACGTCTCAGCTGACAGGTACACTGCGTGGACCCGCCAGAAGACCACACTTTTCTCAGGCCATTATCTCCATAACCGTTCAACTTTGGACATAGGTGTTTTGGGTTATATCGGCATACTTTAACATAAGGAACACCCTCCCGAAGTTTGGCACATTCCTCCTGGGACACCTTGCATATGGATGAAGGAACACCATAAATCATGATACACATTTTACATGGTCTATCCTGGGTGTGAATGAATATGATGAATGACTTTATCTATCATTTTGTCTGCACCGAAAAACTCCTTATTACATATTTCACATCGATAAGGTTTCTCACCAGTGTGTCTACTAATATGTCGATTCATTTGTTGCTTTCTAGAGAATGCTTTACTACATACAGAACACTTATACGGTTTTTCACCAGTATGAGTTCGGAAATGACTGGTCAACACACTTCTTTGAATGAATGACTTTTTACACAATGTGCACTGGTACATCTTCTTGTCAGTATGAGTACGAATATGTTTCACAAGATATGATCTTAATGAAAAAATTTTACCACAAATGTCACATGTATATGGAATCTCACCTGTGTGAATACGAAAATGATTGATGAGACTAATTTTCAGAGAAAAACGTTTGTTGCAATCTTTACAGGAATATGGCTTTTCTCCTGTATGCATCCTAAGATGATTCACAACAGTTGCCTTTTGTGAGAAAGACTTGTGGCAGTCTTTACAAGCATATGGTTTTTCTCCGGTGTGAGTCCGCATGTGTACCTGTAAGCGAGACCTGAAAAGGAATGCTTTGGAGCACAATTGACATGTATATGGCGCCTTTCTATTTTGTGTAGTGGGATGGTACCCATACTTTCTTTTACATGTTTCACTGTCACTACTCTTCACGTCACATGCATTTTGATTTATAATAGTAGGATTATTAATTTCCGTTGAAGTACCAGGTGAAAATTCTGCTTCACTCGAGACATCAGAACTTTCAATGACCCTGTGTTTCCTGTCAATAATGTACATGTTGCCACATGATGAGGAATAAACGCCTTCTTCACAACTGACATCTCCTTGAAAGCCAACCTTCTGCGCCTCACTGCAACAGATAAACCAGAAAACATAAAAACAAAAAATGTTTAATTTCTTGACATTCATTAAATTTTTTGCCCGTCAGAGCAGGTACTGGTAGAAACAGACAGTCGCAGACACCTCAACAGTTTAATTATGTACCTTGAAAGCAATGAGTTTTGAGTGAAAAATATATATGAAATATATATATATTAAAGGGAACAAAATGTGTGTATTAAAAGAAGAATTAAAGCATGAGCAGATGAGTAGCTTCACTTGAATAAAAAGCTGAACACTAATAACATTAAAGCATTCGCTGATGTCTTGTACTGATGTTGAAAAATCCAATCCTTAAGATTACTAGTAACAGTGTCCTAGCATAACCATACTCTGAAGTGGCTGGATGGCGAAGTGTGTCGACACTTAATTTGCATATCTCCTTCTTCTCATGAGGTACTGGTAAATATCCACTTCATCGTACCTCACTGATTAGTCTATTCTGACTGTACTCAGAGAGGAGAGTATGTGTGAAAGTTCTTTATTATGTAAACTCCAAAGGTCTCTGGTTTGTTTGCTTTGTTGGGAAACTTTTGTACTGTGATGTCATGCAACTGTAAGTTATATTCTTCTCAGACTCTAACATATGTCTGCAAAGTAACCAGAACAGCATAAAAAAACTTATAATCCTGTGATTTTGGAAGCCATAAACTGACAGTTCTCAGTTATAAAATGATAATGAATATACAAACAATGAATTGCAGCACAAAATTATGTGTAATATTACTTCAAGTTTGAAACATTCAAGCAGGAATATGTGCATACACAGAACTACCCACACATTCATAGACTAAGTGTTCCCTGTGTGTGGTATCCAAGTTATATGTTTTAGAGCGGATCTGAGCATAGCCCCTACCAAGTTTATGCATGGAGTCCATGCAACTACATAATCTTAGTAGGGGCTACGATCAGATCCACTCTAAAACATACAATTTGGATAACCAAGAGAAATGCAACAAATAACCAATGGATCACATCCCACAAAATTGTATTTATAACCTACATGACAACATAGTGGGAAATAATGCAACAACCCCCTTCAGCATACCAACATATGTCTGCTAAAGTTTGCACATGACCTAACACAACTTCTACTTTGAAATTTCAAATATCAGTGTTTGTAGTATATTATTATGTCATTTCATGTCAATCACATATCATTTAAAATTCCATCCACTTTTTTATCAATCTTTAACTTTTTAATATTGTAAACATATTCCCAAGATACATTTGCTACAATACAGCAATGTGTTAACTACTACAGATCCGTATTGTATCCAATCTGTTTAATTACTTGAGATATGTTCATTTAAGGCCTGATGATGGCCGAATTATGTAGTATACCTATATTTCTAATAAATAAGTAAAATGTACATTAACATCTACTATCTCATTGAAGATATTTCCATACAACTCGTTGTGTTGTGGTGATGGTTATAATACATAAAACAATCTAATACTATATACACAACAGGACACAATCTATAGTTTAATGAAGAGGTAATTTTGGGGAGATTTTCTGAGGGAAAAAAAAACAATGAATAGTTTTGCTATACAATGCATGAAACAAAATTTTGATTATATATATCAATATATATCAATGCTGCATTAAGTTCAGAGACTGTAATATATTTTATACCACAGGCAGATAATAGATGGCAGATTATATTTACTACAGGATGGTGTGGGGTTTTATGTAGTTTTGTCATTACTCCGATGACAACCCACTTCTTCGGAACAGTTTGTTGGTCCTGAAAAGGACCGTGGTTGCTGAGATGTTTGATCGGTGAGGTAGCGTGGCGAGCGCTGGTAGGGAGAGAGGTTAGTTGAGGTGAGTGGACTGGCCGCAGTGCGGCCGCTGCTTGATCGCAGTGCGGCAGATGGTGGAGGTTGCTTGATCGCAGTGCGGCGGCTGCTGATGAAAGGCTGGTCGTTGAGCGCGGTCATAGGAGTGATGAGGTAGTGGCTACACCAGATGCCCAGTGGGTCGGACAGGGACATGACCACCGGCGAGTCCAGGCGAGGTGCCCCAATGAGTCGGGTGTGAGAGAGCTGGAGGGCCGAGGCAGTCGTGCCTGGCGCAGCCTGCCGATGCATCCGATGCCGCTGGCGATGAAGCCTGCTGGCTGATGTTGCTTAAGTGTGGCTTGTTCGTAGACTGAAGTCAAACTCATGATGCCGGTTTGCGGCTGCTCCTTTTTATACACTACCCGGTGGGCGGAGCGAAACTTGAAATTGAGGAGAAAGAATTTGCAGGGCGCTCATTGGCTAGCGCGCATGATGATGTAGATGCGGGGCTAGCAGCGAGCACAGTATAAATGCGAACGTTTGGAGCAATTTGATTGGTTAGCACGCGTGATGGTGAAAAGTGATGTGAAGAGTGTGCATTGCAGAAAATGCGTGATAATGTGGGATGTTCCCACAATGATTTTGATCTGGTGGAAATATGAACAATAAACTGTTATGTCAAATAATACAATGTACAACATAACAACATAAAGAATGTGTGAGCTGTAACTTAGAAGTGATGTCTCCTTCAAATATGAGGAAGACACAAGGACACAGGGACACAAGGAAAGACTGCATAATAATATTAATTTAGATAAATTATTAAGAAATATTATAAGCTGCTAGTACTGGATAATAACTCATTCTACAGCCTAGTTTATTTCCAGTTCCAAGTTATGCTAGATCAACTGATCATTCTTCTATTCATCACTTCAGTATATATAAAATTATAATAACTGTATGCTCACCTGCCAATAAATACTTCATATTCCTCTGTTGTTATTTCAGTTTCATCATCTTGCTGAAATTTCATAAGCTCCCTCAATGCATCCTGAAATTTAAAACAGCCAACAGTATGTAATGAAAGAATTCTTATTCATCCTTATGTATTATTATTCTCTGTCCTTTCTAGTGAATTATGATAATTGAACAACACTGTCTCTTGTGGGTGAAAACTCAATAAATGTAATTTCTGTTATGATCTTTTAACTTATTGGAAATTTGTAGGAAATACACAACCATCAAATAACTTCATTCACAGAACACTTGTATCAGTTCCTGGAGACAGATACATATACCAGACCTTGCCATTTCAATATTAGATTTCTTGTTGCATGGATGATTTGTTTTATCTTTAAATGTAACAGTAGAGTTCCTGCTGGTACTGAGAACTGTGGTCTGCAATACTTAAGCAAACAACATCTAATTTCTGTATTGTGGCAGTTCTCTAACAATGTTATGTTGCCTCCAGGGTTACTAGGCATTAATATAAAATATGGAGTCATACTACTGTATATATGTTAAAATAAATAAATAAAGAACAACAGAAATAACATTCCTCAATCCTGTCACTCTTCCATATCCAACTTACACTTACAATTGAAGAAATGGTAAGGACTGAACGCAAAATATGAAACATGTGCAGAGATAAACAACAAAAATATTTCTCAATCCTTCAAAAACTGTTTCCTACCAAACATACATTTACACTAGGATAAGAGATGAAGAACGAATCCATGCAAAGAGAAAAGTTGTTTTGAAGAACATTCATGTCTTCCCAACTCCCTCCAGGATTATCATACCACAATACATAAGAATATGTCATGATAAGCTTCCTTTCATGTCTTCCTCATTCACAACATAGTTCGGTGACGCATAATCTATGCGTTTTCACTATGCTTCATCAGATAACCAAGGAGCAAACACAGACTGCTCTTAGTGCAGCTTTCTTTTGATGAACAGAGACTGACACAATTCCTCTCAGACACTTCTGTAACTTCCTTACACACCTCCAACGTTCATATAAAAATATAACGATTTACTAAACAGTAGGTAAAAGAGGCTAAATATAACTACATCAGACCAAAATGAAGCCCCTCACCTTAGTCTCTGGCACATTATCGGTATTTTCCAGGGGATCCTGTTCATAATTAAGAGAAATGAATTCGAAGTCACCCTTCAATGACGCAGATTGTATCTCCGAATCTGAATCAGGTTCTGTTTTTATAGCATTCATGATGTGTCGAATATGTCATTTCAAGGACTGCAAAACTTCTTGATTCTCAATTTACACGCAATCTGGCACTTGCTTACATAAAAATAAAATTGGAACAAATTATCGGTATAACATTCTGCCTCAAACACATCATTAGTTCTTCTGTTCGTTCTCTTCTGCAGCACACACACTTCTATATTACGATACCAGCAGTCAAAAAAAAAAAAGTCACGCATATACTAAGACCCAAATCAAAACGTATTTGAGTACCATGTTACTACTTCGATCATTGCACACACGGATAACTGTACTAACTGAGCAGTCAGCGCGCAAGAGCAACATGCCGTGATTATATAACACGTAAGCTGTGTTTGAACTGTAGGCGAAAGTGCATTTTTCAGGCGGTTTGAGCACTCGGACGTTGGGGTTAAAACGGAGCATGAGAGTGCCGGCCAAAATAATTTATATAAAGGAGGTGGTTTAGGATTGACAGTTTGAATGTATTATTTATGGAAATGACGTTAAACGTCGGCATCGACGAGACATTCGATAATATGCAAGGATGGGAAAGCATATCAGAGAAAGGGAAACTTATGTGCTATATAACGTGGCTCTTACTCGACGGTTCCGTATTCCATCCTGATGGCCGCTTGTGTACGGAACTCAATTATTGGAACTATGTTTCGTTAACTCTGCTGCAGTGGTCCGCCAGCCCTCCCAAACGTTCAGCGTGCACCCCCTTCCCCGCCCCGAAACGGCTACTTGCTGAAGGAAATCATCCAATTTTATGACATTCCTGAACCCTGAGCAGTAATTGGCTGAAACAGGTGCAAGCCCAATTTTCAGTTAAGAATAATATTGGCGGGGATTTCCATCCTGAAATGAACGAACTTTCCTTTCCAGTCCGCTCCAGATAATGTCCTTGAGTCAAGCAAAAGAACAAGACGAATTTAACCGAATGCCCTGACGAATAGTCCATAAATTTGTGTTCTTGCAGTAGAACTTTCCTCTACTTCAGCCAACTCGTGCCAGTTCACAATGTCTGATAAACGGTTGCAACGGTTACAACCGTTACAACACTGCAGCATGTGTTGGTGCTGGGTACGGCCATCTGTATTAAGAAATGTGAATCATAACAATATGGCAGTAGTTCCCTCTAGTGGGAACATGATGAACTGCTCACTGTGTTAGGCGAAGTGCAGACCGTGCAGACGGCCTAGTGCTTAGCAAGTAGCGTAGTGCTAAGTGCCATGCAAAATGCTTTAATTGTAGCGTGTTGACGCCAATGGCGGTAGTCCGCTAAGCGCTGAGCTTACTCAGTTTCACAGGCACTACCATGGCATTGTAAAAATTCTCTAGAAACTTGTTATTATCAGAAAGGATTTATTTGAAATCGAAAAGTAGAAGGGAACATGATGAAACGGTATAGCGTAGTCGGTGTGGCGACTGGCTACAGGCTGGAAAGCCGAGGGGTCGGAGTTCGAGTCCCGTCGTATAGACTGGCTCTGTGGTCGACCAAAACTCCTATGCAATGGGTACCGAGGGCTCTTTCCCCGGGGTTAAAGCCTCAAGGTCGTAAAGCTGACCACTCACCTCAAACTAGTGTCGAGGTCAAGAAAACGTGGATATATACATTCACTCCCCCATACACCTTCATGGCATAGTACTTACCCAGCTAAGCACAGGGTAAACTTTTAGAAGGAGACAAATGTGTTCATGAGTTTAGTAAACAAAAGACCAACGTTTGGAGGGTTATGCCATCTCTATAGGGACGCAAGAGTTAGTTCCAATATGTTCAAAGATAATTTAATCATGTTAAAGGATATATTTAACACTGTTTTCTTTGCCTTTGTGAACCAGGAACTCACTACAGAGAAAACCTATCTGCTGAACAACGTAAACGTAAGGAAAAGAGAAAGTCTAATTTTATTTTCATGCTCGTACTATATTATAAACATTCAAAATGGTGATATGTACTGAATACTGGAATATATTGATGGCTTGGTTATTTCAAGTAGAAACGTGTTTTGCCCTGGTATGTTATTGATGCATGAAACATGTCAGTTTTCTTTCAGCTTCTTCTACCTCATTTATTATGAACTCCCGAAATGTCATTCGTAGACTACGTCTCCGTCACTGTGGAAAAGATTTAATAGCAGGCAAAAGAATAAAAAAAAAACAGAAAATCGTCATCTTCGACTCTTTCCATGTCTCTTTCTAAGAAGCTCAAGTTCCTTCTTCTCAGTCATAATCACAGATCTCCCTGGTCTTTAGTCCGCAAGCGAACACTACCGACCGAGCGACCGCCGCTTGTCGGCGAAGTTAGTGCCAACTTTAGCGGATAGAGTGTGTCGCGTGGTCAGCGCAACGAATCCCCACGGCCGTTAATCTCGATTTTCTAGACCGGAGCAGCTACTTTTCCATTCAGATAGCTCCTCAGTTATCCTCACGAGGCTGAGTGGACTCCGTTCCAGACCCACTACTTCTCAGAAAATCTGCTAGTTCCGGGAATCGAACCCGTGACCTCTGGATCTGTAGCCAGGAATTCTGACCACTAGACCACAGAGGCGGTCCATAATCACAGAGTCACAGATTTTGGTTTTACAACTTTCTTTGTTTCCTTCCGAAAGTAATCCCTCAAATATTTCAAATCTTTTTTCTTTCGATTAAAACATGTAAACGTCATCCTTGGTCTAGCAAAATGCGATCTTGGGTTCAGCTCGCCCTTTTGGCATTTGTCTCTGTTCACTTGGTTGCCTGACAACAACTTTTAAACACATAGCCCATTTTAGTGAAATCACAAACAAAAACAAAACAAACTCCATAGTCTGTAGTCCGCAAGAACTATACCGACCAAGCGACCGCCGGAAATCACACCCACCTAAAATCATTTGAAATTGTATGATTAGTGATATGTTGCCAGACAGATTTTCGATAATAAATTTAAAAATCGGCCATGCATTTCCCAAAGGTAGAATGATGAAAACAAATACCAGTCATAGTGTGAGTCATTGATTCGGTCATTTCAAGAGGTAGCATATTGCCACGTTTATTAGTGATTTTATTCACGAATTTTGTTGGGTTCCCTTTTGTGTTACTGACGACTGCCGTGTCAAGTGAATTGTGTTGCAAGAAGGATAAAGGATGTAAATACTTTTCAGTGATAGGTCACATTGTCCTAATTTTGTAATTATGCAGTACTCATTTAAATAATATTCAAAAACTAGTTTTTGACTCACGGTAAATGTACTGCCTATTATAAAGGCAAATTATTTACTGCTCTATGGACAAAATGCGAAGGTCTCTTCAATGTTACGTCAGAATACATGTTGTAGCCTTTATGTTTCAAAGAGTTAAGCGCAATTTTTTTCCAAAACATGAGCGTCTACACATCATGAGGACTAAGAGACAAAATATTTGTGTTTCGAATACTGAAACAGCACCAACATTTTGTCTTCAAATATTTAAGAAGAGTCACTCATTTGAGAGAAATGAAACAGGTTGACAAGGGGTTGGATGTAATTTGTTAGGCAAGCTGTAAACTACCTTCATGGTGCTTTAAGAGAAGAATGTCCTAAGAGCTCAGTCATCGAGATATTTTATAACCGTTTCCACTCTACTGCATTGCTGTACCTCATGCAGAGTTTCATTAGCTTCAGACTACAAGAATAAAATAAGCCGTCATTTAGCACCTTAGTGACATTGTTTTTTCTTGTTTGGGAATCATAAATGAAAGTTACATCATTTTATAAACTTACCATCATAAAATTTTGTGGCACTATGCTACAAGCCAGAAGGTGGCAGGCTCAATTCCCGATGAGGTCACTGGATTTTTCAATCAATCTAATCCTTCCAACAGCACTGTTGCCCTAGGGTCGACTCAGCCTCTAAGAGAAATGAGTACTAGGAATCTGTCCAGCATTAAAGGGAGGCCAGTGCTTAAGGTTGACAACCTCGGAACCACCTGTGAGCCTATTATCTAGAAAATGTGGGAATCTTGACATCTCACAACCCTATGGGTCTTCAAGGCCTGTCGCATGGATCACTTTACCTTTTTTAGCATACACATTTCAGCTTTAAATTTTACTGTCATAAAATGTTTGTGTAGTATTGTTCTCACATTCAATACTCAGACGTGAGCCATGCTAGATTGAATTAGCTGAGAATCGCATAGATTTCATGCTGTCATTGACGAAGAAAGCTTTAGAGTTAAGGCAGAAACTCTTCTGCTCAAAATGGAAGCATCTGCATAACAATATTCCGCAATATTGTTAACACTGAGAGAAGCCCACTAGTCTGAGGTTTATATGTGGCACATCTATGATTACTATCTAAATTATGCAAGAAACAGGCAGAAGCTATTCAAAATAATTTGAATCAGAACATATATGCAATTGGACAAGGAGAAGCCATGCAGAGGAAATACAAGGAGCTCAAAATTGGCATCGCATAGGTTTACGTCTGTTCAAATGTTATCTGTCGGTTTTGAATGATTAAGTAATTTAAGGCACAACTTGCTGCAGAAGCCTGCACTGGCAGAGGGTAAGAATGTTATGTGTTTTCAATGTAGTGATATGTATCACTAAATTGTAAAACAGAATAAAAAAAAATAAAAAAAAAGCACACACACACCTTACCCAGATGCTTTATGAATACAAGGTAACTCATTCTGTGTTGTGTTATGGTGCAGTAGAAGTATAACATACTATGAACAAGCAACAGTCAATTCCATAAAATGGAGGTCCAATACCCAAAACACCAAACTAAACCATGAATCTTAACAAATGTGGTCATGAGTCCCGAAAGTGCCTGAAACCAAGGACGACCCTTATGGTGGAAGCTAGCAGAAAATTACTGCTCTGCCCCTAAGTTAACCATGAAAATGTTAACTGTAAGTTTTTCCAAAACATTGAAAATCTTTCAACATTCGATATGGTCTAGTCCTGACATCAGAAGTCACATGGCTGTATTTGATAGTGTCAGTATTTTTAATTTAGGGAATAAAATGTATATTTTCATAAATGGTGAAATATTTCTTGTCCAACTGAAATGAGACAGAATTAACTCCTTTCTTTTACGAGGGTTGGAACTTTAATAGTGGCAACTATTTATTTACAACTGATACAAAATAGATGCATGTTTCGAAGTTTTACTGTCATTCAATGTAGTCACCAGCATTGTGTACAACCCGTTGCCAGCAATGTGGAAGTCGTAGGATACCTTTAGTAGTGCCTGTTGTGTTGATAGTTCAAATGGAGCGATCTACTGCCTGAAGAATCTCTGGAACAGTTCTGAAGCGAATGCCACAAGGTGGTTCCTTCATCTTAGGAATCAAGTCAAAGTCACAAGGGCTTAAATCCGGGGAGTATGCTGGATGGTACAGCACTTCCCAGCCCCATCAGTCGAACAACTCAGCCACAGCTTGCACTGCATGCGGCCGAGCATTGTCCTGCAAAATGATGGGTGGGTTCTGCAGAAAGTGTCGCCACTTCTTTCTCAAACCTGGTCACAGGTTGTGTTCCAAAAATGAACAGTAATACTGCACATTGACGGTCTGCTGTCGGGGAACAGTATGCATTAGGATAACACCATCACAGTCATACACGAGAATCACCATAACATTCATACTGCTGGGGTTCTGAAGAACTTTTGATTTTCGTGGTGACCCATAATGACGACGTTCGTTCAATTGGCGTTTCATTTGTGGCTCGTACGATTTGGCCCATGTCTCATCCAGCGTGATGATATGGCATAAGAAAGCCTCTCCTTTGTGCTCATAGCGCTCCAAGTGGTTACGAGCAGCGTCATACCGTAGCCATTTCTGCATTTCCGTCAAATCATGCGGAACCCATCATGATGCAATTTTTCTCATGCCCAGGTGTTCCTTCAGAATGTGAAGCAAAGTCATATGCGCTAATCCTGTCTCTAGGGCCAGCTCACGAATCGTATGGCGTCGATCACTCTCCAGTAACGCGGAAATAGCACACGCTTCTTCTTCACCGACACTAGGATGACCTGGCCGACGCATATCTGCCACATTTTGGCATCCCTCATTGAAGGCTTTTACCCACCTTACCACTGTTCTGTAAGGCAGTGCAGATTCCCCGCAAGCCTCTTGAAGACCTTGATGACACTGATGTGCTCTACGGCCTCTGGCACATTCAATCTTTATTCAACTCCATTGTTCCTGTTTCGAAAACATTGTGACAGCATTAAATCGGCCAGCTAACACGAGGCTCTGTTCTTCTCGTCACTGCGCATGCGCGTGATGTGGGAAGGGAGAGTTCATTTGCTCTGCGGTAAGATAGGTATGTAACTAACATCTGGTATAAGTGACATTATTTGGTTCCATTGCGTGGCGTCTCTATAGCAGTGTTGCCAGTATTAAATTTCCAACCCTCATAGTTATATAGATGAGACAAACTCCGTCTTAAGTGCAACAATTTAATTGTAGTTCTTTCTTCTTCCCATCCTCCACACTACATGTTTCGGCCCTAAATGGCCATCATCAGGTGTGTATTCTTACGTAGCTGCTACATTGCCCGTAGTTTAAAATTTAAAATCACCATATTAAAATCCCATATTTCAAACGATACACGAAATCTATACAGACTAACGGTACCTCCCTCTCCCCACTACCCATTCCCCCTCCAACACTCACCCATAAAACACAGCACACAATACACCAGACAACACACGTATTAAAGATAAGCAGCGACATACACAGAGAGAGCCTACACAGAGTAAGTACAAATAACAGTATAAACATATAAGAATAACATAACATAACATAAGATAGTAATATGAATATTTGTATATTACAGACAATACATGAACAGCGATAAAACAAGAAGTGGCCGCTGCAGCACTATAGACATAGGGCGTGTACCCTGAGAAAATTTTAATTTTTAAAAATTTGGAAAAAGGAAAAGAACAGTAAATTTATAGACATTTTAATTTGAATTGAAGTTTTAAAAAAGTGCCAATTGTAGAAATCAAATTGACGCGTGTAGATTAACAAAGATTTTATACATACATACAATTAGAAAGACTGCTGATTTTAAATTTCAAACTACGGGCAGTGTAGCAGCTACGTAAGAATACACACCTGATGATGGCCATTTAGGGCCGAAACATGTAGTGTGGAGGGAGGGAAGAAGAAAGAACTACAATTAAATTGTTGCACTTAAGACGGAGTTTGTCTCATATATATCGTGTGAGTGTAACAGGATGCTTAAATATAATATTGCTCATAGTTATATACATTAACAGAACTACAGTTATAATCATAAAAATAATAATACAACAGAATTTAAAGCAAAATTAAAAAAGACTCATATCCTGCAATCAAAATTTTGTAACTGTTGTCTCCATACATTTTATGAAATATAACATGTCACATTATATGACTGTGACCAACATAACTTCATGTTACATATTGTTAAGTATGTAAGAGCTTTTATTCTTAGTATCATTCTTTGAGATTTGCACATACCTTCAAACATATGTACCTTGCTTTCAATATCAGAAACTTATAGTACCAGTTAATTTTGTCCTGTAGATGAGTCACAAGTGTAGGTATCAATATTTTCCTTTGAAAATCAATACTTCTCATTTTCTATCATTACCTCATATTCTAAAAAGGGAGCTACAGGCAACATGGCCACATATCTATCTTTCTGGAAGTTTGGGGAACTGAAAAACAGAAATGAGTTTACATCTTTATGTTTAGTGATCAACATAAGTACATTTTGTACACAAGATATACACAACAGGCAATCTTTCACACATGCATGCTGAGGAGTAGTAGTTATATCACATTTGGATAAGCTGGAGGAGGAACTGCATATCCAGCTATAGACTATAACTTATAGATACCCCTCTTTTCCTGTTTTGGCTTTGAAACATGAAATTTACAGGACATTTACAGAAGATATAGGCTACAATATCAAACAATAACATGTAACAATGACTACTAAGGGTTTCATAATAATAATGATGATATCAATGACGATAATAACAATAATATTAATGTGACTACTGCTTTGTAAGTGTTGTAGCAAATGAGCACAAAAATGAAATTAGGCAGTATCTATAAATTTTATAATTACATTACTGGTAATACCCGTTTTAAATGTGTTGTTTAAATGTACAGTGAATATACAATAGGTACACTTGAGAATAATGACATTTCTGTTGACATTGTTATGATCTGGTGCCTCATTATTATAATGAGATATCAGTTGTGATAGAAAATTGTTCATGTGATAACAACAAGATGGCACTAGTTACGGAAGTCAGGCTACAGATATGCAGAATCTCAGGGAAGAGGAAAATATTAAGAAAATTCATACCTTACTTTTCAATTAAAACACACACAGCACATATATTTTATGGATTAACTGTTAAAAGTCAGATATTCTCTTCTCCATCAGATAGTTCAGTGATGCCCTCTATGGGGCATGTATCACAACATTTTGTAGAGTACCTTAATGCTAGGAATCTATGACATGTTAGCTTCAGGTGTATGAATTTACTCAATAATTTTCTCTTTTGAGGAGCAATCTGTACTTTGAGAAAGATGTCTCTGGCAGAAATTAGATGTCTGGCTATTTGTGACACATAAAAAAAGGGTAACATATGCCACACTCTTAGAACACAGACTACCACACCACACAGTAAATTTTTCAGTTCACATAACTGTGATTTCTGCCATTGTCAGTCAAATCCACAGCGCATGAAAAGTGGCTTGAATCTTTATTATCAAATCTCTTGCATGAAATTTTCAGTTGACTTTTACCTTCAACCGATGCACAATGCACACCTCTAGAGAAAATATTTTCTGACAACCCCATTCACTGTGCTAAATGTTGAAATATGGGAAGTATTAATTGCAGTTTCTTGACTTGTTCATGCTGTCCACTTTTGAAGATCAGGCCCATGCACTGCACTAAATTATTCTGGTAGACCCATGGGGAACACTTGTCCACATTTTATATGCTGTAACTACTTCATTATACAAAGCAAAATCATGATCTAGGCCTTTGTTTATGACAAAACAGCTTTCTAATGTATTATTTACGAGTACATATCATCAGAAATGTAAATGTTGTACAGCACTAGTCTTATGTCTGCAGTATTTCTTAACTGACATTCCCTTGTGGTCAGAGAGTTGCTCCTTGTTGTTCCTCAGTGAACAACATTTGTGGATAATGGATACATCAATAGTCTGGTAACCGATCATGCTGTGTACAGTATTGGAGAGCAAGTAGGTTATTTTTAAGGGGAGCTTATCCCTTACACTTAAGAAACTGCCTTTCAAACTGCTTAAGTGCATATCCTAGTTCCAAGATGGAATAGCCTTGGAATTATCCATCATTTGAATGTCCAGTGACATCAGTGCCTTACAATGTCACTTAGTTTTCAAACATGAAGTTATTATTTCCAGTCATGAGACAACTGTAAGTTACTTGAAAATAGTAACATGAGCAAAGACGGACATTCAGTTTCTCATATCTATAATTCTTTCCACCTTGGTTTCAAAATGTCTGATGCTACAAATTCATGTGACCAAGAAATAATTCTGATATCTTAGTACACAGAAAATTCATAAGCCAGTTTCGTAACTCGTTGAAATCAGCATTCACTGAAGTGCCTTTATAAGAAATAGGAGCCTGTATTGCATCTTAATTTGTCTTTGTGAAAGTACATTGTTTGAATTAATAATTGTGTTTGGTAGTTTATATCTGTAGTTTACACTTCTAGAACACAGCTCATGTTATGCTCATCACAATATAAATTGTCAGTGAAAAAGAAGAAAGTTACTATAATTCATATTGTGTCATATCATATTATTAATTTTCAACATGGAAAATATCATGATGTATCGATGTCAGTCTGAGTTCACTGAAAAATGTACCTTTTCATCTCTTTCAGGGAACAAATTATGAAGCATGCAATCCCTGTACTGATCTTTTGTAGACACGCATACACACACAAACACACACACACACACATATAAACTTTAATAACACATGAACTGAAAGGAAAATTGCAAGCAACATATTGGAAGGTTAAATATTGTGACATGTGCGAAAAGCCGAGCCCCCCCCCACACCAGCAGTGACGCGGCGGGTGAGTCAGCGCTCCCCTCCCACCCCTCAGCGGTAACGTAACGCTCCCGTAATAGGCGAGTAATCACCCCGCAATGCGCAACGCGCGGTGACGTCACGAGCGGAGCCGAAGAGAGCCGAGCGGAGCCGAAGATAGCCGAGCCCCGTAACCTGGCAACTACGCAATGCTAATCAACAGCGGTGACGTCACGCTAGCAACAGCGTCCTATGCTATCCGCCACGTCACACTAGCAACAGCGCAAGGCTATATAAGCGGACCCACAACAGTGTGATAATCAGTTGAAACATAGCAGCCTGCGAGTGTGCGATAACTGAGAAGTCGGCGAGCGGAAGACTTATTGTGTGCTTTCCAGACATAGTGATTGCTGTAGTACAGTTGTACTCGAAGTGTGTAATTCAGGGAGACTTGTATAGCTCCCGCGTTATTAATAAGTGAAGACAAGTGAAGACGGTGTTAAGAGATTTTGTTGTAGGGTTTGTAAACTGTGGAAACCCGTGACATTGTGATAATTAGTTGTAGCCGTTATTTGTAGATTGTTCAATAAACCAGTTAACGATCTAAACGGCGTCTTCGGTAACGCAAGACACGTTACATTGGTGTCAGAAGTGGGATCAGTAACGAAACACGTTACAATATTTTACTCAAAATTTGCATTCTGGCTGATTCCCCTGAGTACATACAACTGATTATTACTAAAATTCATCAGGAATTTTGTGATTAACTAAAACACTGCAGCCTATGCAAGGAAAACCTGAATGGACCACAATAATTTTATATATTAATTTCTTCTGAAAATTTTGATGTATTGGACATGTTTTAAAATGATTATAATTACAATTTGAAAGCCCCTTATTATTTTCATGTTGTTCCAATATTTCAAATTTTTATGACTATATATCATACTCTATATTAGCATTCTGTTGTTACGATTCAGATAAACCAAAATATATATGTTACTAAATAATTCAGAGAAAGAATTATCTAGTTACCTGTGAGGTTGCAGGTTGTAAGGTCATCAGATTTATAACCAAACTTGTATTGGAACAATATATGAGAGGTAAAATTTGTGTAAATTTTCTAGATTTGATTCTGACTGAAATTATTTACCACAATTGATAATGGTTTCCATATAAGCAATACAAGTGAATAAACTTAAAAATTCACACCAGGATTAACGAGATTATTACCGACTTACAGACAACCATTCCTTTTCACTTCATTCCTGCAGACTGAAGACAGAAATATGCTGCACTTTGTTTAAAACAGTTAACGTTCCACTACTGAAGCCAGTGCCGAAACACACTCATGGATTAATTCTCAGGGTGCACAATCCAATGTGATGGATGGTGCTAGTCCACCATGACTTAGCTTCAGTCTGACTAGAACTTTGATGAACAGTAAAGCAAGGTGTTTCCTCAGTATTTCAATATTATATGAAAGAAATACAGAGATAATGCTGGTGTGGGTAGCAAGTCAGGGACTATAATGCTCCATATTGAAAGTGTGCAGTGCCATTACTTAGCCTGCTGTGATGCACGCCTAGGAATGCATCAATTGAAAACTGTCAGCATAAGCGATGGTTTGAAAAGAGAATTTTTTGATTTGTAATTTCAGTCCTCTAAGGGCAGACCGTACTATTAAGTAAGAGATCCACATTCAAAAGAGAGTAAATATTTCTTCAACAGCAGGCAAGGCATAAGTTTTTAAAGCGAATTTATTCATAAAAATTGATTTAATGATAGTCATAGGTATTAATGCAAAGATAGTTGGCTCAGACTCAGAAAATAAATATCTTCCTTCAAGTTCCCTCAGACAGAAAACATTTTTTGTCATTCCTGAATGTAATACATATTTTCATTCCAGAATTGTTTCGTCACAGGCTGCGCCTCCATGTCGCTGCAGACTCGACATGGAAGAGCCACCAGTCGGCAACAACTTTAGGTTCCTCAACTTTACACCCCTGTATACATTTCTGTGACTGGGCCTCAATTCATGTAGTCATACAAGAAACTGAAACGAAATACTGTCTTGAAAATATAAGCTCATTCATTATAATATTGTTAATCGCAATGTGTGTCCTGCTAACTGAAATTATTCACAGCAGAATTGTGAATGTCCTTGTTTTTATGTAAGTACAGTCGAATACCGCATTTGAATTCGCTATTTCTTACTGAAGTAAAATAAATTTAAAAAAGAAGCAGTTCCCTGCACAACAACTGAAGTCACAGAGAACAAAAAAATATTTGCTCCACGCTTTCTGTGACAGCATTGGAGGTCACCTGGAGTCAGATCCCTCATTCCCTTGGTCGCTGTCCTCACCCATCGAGTTCTGGGGGTACTGCTGGGTATTGTTGTTTGAGGGAGATCTACCTCTGTCAGACCCGGGCTCCAGCATACGGGCTCCGAGCTGAGAACCATCTGAGCCTCTCCGTCTTGTCCAGTCGCGAGTTTCATTCGTCAGTTTCTTTGCACAGAAACAGCGGCAGATAATTCTCTTGAAGGCGAACCTGAAGTCTTTACTGAAGAGAGCATAGATGCAAGGGTTGATAGCAGAGTTGCAGTAGCCAAGCCAGAAAAGGACGGAGAACAAGAGGTGGTGGATGCAGTCCTCGCAGAAAGCGCGAACCAAGTACATGGTGAAGAAAGGCAGCCAGCATACAATGAAGCCGCCCACGATTATGCCCAGTGTCTTAGCAGCCTTGGTCTCCATGCGGAAGCGCTTCACCTGCGCCTTGATGTTACGCTTCCCCATCCTGGAGATGAGCCTGGGCTTGTTGGCTGCGTTGCTCTCGTCGAAGGTGGGCGAGGGCGACAGATCCTTATCCTCCAGCAGCTGCTGACTCGATCCTGGCGCCAGCGTGCTGTCTGTACTGCTCCTCCGCCGACGGTTGTGTGAGGCTAGGCGCGACCCTGTCACCCGCAGGTGACAGTTGGGATCGCTTCTGCGGTACGTACTCGATGTGGATTCCCGGTTCCCATTTGTGTAGTGGACAGCGTACAGGCCGGGGGGTGGGGAAGACGAAGAGAAACTCGACTTCTTGGAGCTGTTGGGACTCGGGGAGGAAGAGGGTGGCATCCCGCCGTTGTTGTTAGTGCTAGTGCTAATGGCGTCGCTACTCGGGTAGCTCACACTTATTTTTATGGGCTTGTTGCTGCGCCGTGTGGACGAGCGGTTGAGGCGCTGACATTCGGGTGATCTGATGCTGGTGGCCCCACTGCTGGGAGACCCGCACACACTGCTCGTCAGGCTGGTCTCCGTCACACTGCTGTCTGGGGGTGGTCCGTGCCGCATCACCGAGGATCCACGTCCCCTGAGGAATTAAGAATTTAAATAATTTATTTTAAACTTTCGTGAAATAAAATTCCAAGTTGATCTTGTATTAATAGCAGACATGCACACACTTATGCATTTAGTTTTGAAATTCTGTAATAAATACGGATTAACCCGTTCGTGTAGACTTCTACGAGTACTGCATTTGGGAGACCTGTGATCCGACATTGTGATATGCCTGTCAGCTATCGGCCATCTCGCATGAAACTTGCTTTTTAAAGCCTTCAAAAGTTCTAAAGATTTAGATTTCTTCTGCATCACTGGTGTATGCACACTACATGTCTCTACCAACGTTGCTCGTCTTCAGGCAACATTAAAATTGTTGATGAGATTGCTGTGCTTCCGTTTGTAGTTTCAATTTCTGGGGCATGCCCACGTCTATGCGTCCATGTGTCCTATGCTGATAGGCAGCTTCTTCTATTGTGCCAGATGTAGCTGTTATGACAAGGCGAGAAATGCTTTGAAAGTTTACGTATAACGTTGGCACGTCTCACAAATACAAGACAGTATTCGAATGTTTTAATACTCGTACTTCGGTCATTTGTCATTTTTTTTAATTCTCACACAGAGTTTGAAGGCGATAGCAAAAATAAAAACACTATGCAAAATCTAAGTTGATGAATGTTCAAAATCAGAAATGTTAACACCTCAGAACTTACGTCATTACCTTCTCTAACTTGTAGAGTTAATAGGACCGCCTACACAACAATAATATCAACAAACAAAATCGATACTAAATTATTAATATTCCTTTATTAGGCAAAGGCTTTGGCTACAAGTTTCGACCTGCACAAGCTCATCACCAAACTAATCTACCTATAAGAATTCTATTTTAGTTCTTGAACTGTGTTCCTTAATAAAAAAAAAAGGCAAAGCTATCCTTGTAACAGACCGTGAAAGACTGCAGATTTATGAGAAGTCGAGGCTCCCACATTTTCTGTAGACAGTCGGCTCTCAGATGGCGGTAAGGTTGTCAGTCTTACGCACCGGCCGCCCTTTACCCTCAGGAAGATTCCTGGTACTTATTTCTGTTAGAGGCTGAGCCAAACCCCAGGGTCACAGTGCGGCTGGAAGGATTAGGTAAATTGGAAAAAAATCCACCTAATCGGGACTCGAACCCGCGACGTTCTGGCTTGTAGTATAGGTCCTCAACCAACTACGCCACGGCGTGCCCACGACAGAAGTAAATCGTTGTCATAAATATTGAGTCGCTTCTTTGTGAACGATACGAACCACTCCAAATTCTTTTTTACCGTGTTCAGGCAGGGTCCATATTGTATAAACATTGTACACTACCGACTGGGCTGATACTTGTGAATGTCATGTCATAAGATTTGCCTGGAGGGACTCTGGAGAATCTACGAACAGAAAACTTCAATTGTGACCTCCAGAATACAACGGAGGAGTGTTGTAGCAGCTTCACTAACATAGAACGCATGTCTAGACTTTGACGCTCAGGTAGCTAAGATCCAGAAGGGCTGAAAACAAGGGACATATTGTCCTTCAGTAGGCTAACGTCATCAACCATGGTGTTCCACGGTGTAATAAGTACGCCCATGCATCGCCTATTCTATATACGTGTATTTACGCCTTCGAGTAAAAGATCGCTTCTTCATCCTTCAGTAAGAGAATCGGACTCATATACGCTTATTTTCGATTGTTACAACACGGACCGTACTGAAAACGACGCTTCCGACAATTCTCTTGTTGCGTGTGTATTCTTTGCCGCGGTAAATTTTCTTACCGAACTGTTGCCTATCAACTATAGGGGCATACATATTGCACCCTCTTTGGTGTCTCCACCTTATCATATTCCAAGGACCCTGAGAGCTATACCAGCGGTAGCGTAGCTACTGGCAGGGCCTCCCTTGCTGGACAGGTCAAAGGGTAGGCATCAGACGAAGAGGGACACCAAAAACTGTTGCCGGAAGCAGCGTCATCAGCAGCGACTTGAAGCACAGAGAAAATGATGCTCGAGATGGTTCAAGTTCGTATAGCAACAGGCGTGACCAGAGTGGTTTGAACGGCTGCTGTACTGCGATGTGGAAAGCAAATGGAAAAACTGCCACATTATCACTTTTCCTGGATAGTCTCTTTCCAAAAACAGAAGATCGCATTAAGTGGAGGAACTGTTTTGGAAGAGACTGTGGACCTGTCGTCTGACAGATTACTAATGAATGAATGTGTGACCATATACAAGGTTTCGATTGGTGGATGGATTTATTGACCATTTATACCCATGACTCTGAACAAGGAATTACAGCGCAGCCGCTAATCTCCACAATTCACAAATCGCCATAGCGCCAGCTAAAATTTTCCAGCCTGCTGTGTCTTCATCAGCCGTCCTCTAACAATGGCTTCGAACAGTGGAGAATTTTCACCTTCACGCGCTCAAGTCCTCTCTACACAAACTCTCGTACAGAACTGACTGAACTGACTAAGCTCTAACCTTGTCCCTTGCTTATAACATTTAGGCACTGACCACACAGAAAACACAGCTCTTCTGTTGCTGCGTTCGTGCCTGTTGCTGCTGGAATGTGTTAAAGAGTCGTTGCCGAGAAATGATCCTGGTATATCAGGCAATCTCGCCTTTGTTGCATTTCAACGGCTGTACACGCTACAACAGCCGTGTCAAACATGCGGCCCCCATAGCCAAAAAGTGCGGCCCCTCAACTTTTAGAGCAAATTGATATTAAAATCAATATTAAATTTTTAGTAGAAATATTTTTTGTAAACACAATTTTCCAACAGCCCAGAAGACAAGATGTCTCACGCAGACATAAATTTGCAGGCTGCAGGAAATTCAATGTTTTGCTATTTCTAACATAATTTCTTGTGTAATCTCTCTTTTTATATATTGAAAAGCTGTTTGATACTTGTCAAAAATGGCATTCTCTTGCTTTTTAAAACTGTAAGATATGTGACTTTAGGTAATTATATTTAAATTATTCCTAAATAATAAATAGAATTAAATTTCCTTGTATCAAAATCTAATGTACGTGTATATTTCCATTTTGAAGTGCGGCCCTGGACTATTATTTATAGGGCTGAGGTGGCCCTCTGTACAAGTTGAGTTTGACATGCATGCGCTACAGTATGTAAAGATACAGATTGACGGGTTCAGGTGCCATGATATACGCACCAAGTTTCATAGAGATGGGTTCAGGTATTCGAAAGTTGACAAGAGAGGATACACGGACACACAGACAGGAAGGGGATAACATAAACCTAACTTAGGAAAATAAGGTATAAATGGATATTTCGACAAGCACTTTCGCCTTACGATCATGTGTTAGCAACATTGGGTCACAGGCTGAGCGCTGTTTTCCATGCTTACGTCTTGAAGGGACATTTTAAAGTATTCATTTATAAATGTGCAAAGTATACAAATAAAAGACACATTGTGTTTACTAACTGCAAACAATAATAATGTTTATCAACTATAAATAATAACAATGTGTTTTTACTTGTTTATTTTTGTTATAAATATAAATTAACTTAGACATGAGCTGTTGCTTTGTTGAAGTAAAATTATTTCTGCAACACATTTATGAAATTATTTTAGGGGCAAGACCATCTTTCCTTTGTATGCCGTATTCGGCATAACTTCCCTTCTCAAGCTGTTTCCTTCGTCCTTCAAACAGTGGGATAAGCCTATAAATTAAGCCCATGGCCCGAGATATTTTCTACGAGTGTTACCATCTGCGCAAGATAAGTGGCTGTCCAGCGGCAATGTTTTAGCATTGACAGGGAAGGAAACACTGACCTATGAATCCTTAGTGTGAGGCGCTGCTCGTCGAAGCGGCTTCCAATGGTTCGCGAGCCTTTGGTGGTACGGAAGCCCTGGTTGATGGCACGCGTTGTCTGCACCGCTGCGCGGTAGATCCGCCAGTAGAAGAAGAGCATTACGAACATGGGCAGGTAGAAGGAGCCCAGCGCCGAGTACACGACGTAGCCAGCGTCGTTCGTTAGCTCACAGATCCAGGGACATGGCGTCGGTACCTGCACAGTGGCAGACTCTCACTGTAGCACTGGTTAACATTTTCAAACAAAGTGGTTGTTATGTGTGTCACTTCAACAGAAAATATCTCCTCTTAAGTTTATCCGCAGAATACATTTATATATTTTATATTATGTCAGAATAAAAGGTATAAAGAACTAACCAGGTGGGCTTCAAAACGGAGAAGCAGTCTGTGTTTCGTGATTTATGAACTTAATTACTAAAAGTTACTTAAATTAATCTCATACTTCAAAGTTTACATATACTTAGCTAATCAACTAACCAATTAATTAATAACCATCCGTTCTGTCTCTCCCGTGTCCCCTTCCCACATATATATAGCCACCTATGTAGGTCACATCCCTACTTAACAAACCTATTTACTTAAGGGGGCACGCGGTAGCGTAGTTGGTTGAGGCACTATGCTACAAGCCGGAAGGTAGCGGGATCGAATCCCGATGAGGTGGATTTTTCACTTTACCTAATCCTTCCAGCCGCACTATGGCCCTGGGGTCGACTCAGCCTCTAACAGAAATGAGTACCAGGAATATTCCTGGGGATAAAGGGCGGCCGGCGCATAAGGCTGACAACCTTATCCCCATTTTTGAGCCGATTGTCTAGAAAATGTGGGAGCCTCAACATCTCACAACCCTGTGGGCCTTCACGGCCTGTTAAAAGGATACTTTTACTTTACTTACTGCCTATCACCGATCAACATAATCCTACCTACTAAATCGGATAACTGCTGATATAACCCTTAACCTTAAATCCTACTACAAAAACAAATTCTTTGCTCTATGCTTCGTATTGCCAGTGTCTAACTCGGTTCACTTTCTTGTGTCTAATTTCACTAAAATTCACTTTAATATCCCTCGAGCAAAGTTTGACGAAGCGCAGGCACATGCACGTAAATCACAGAGGTCATTATTACTTGATTTTGTATGATGCCACGAGATGGCGCAGCGACTAACGCTCTGGACTCGCATCAAGGAGGTAATCGACTTTCGTGGTTTTTCATCAGTCTTTCCGGGGAAACGCTGGGATAATATCTCAATTAGGACACGACCACTTAATTTTGTAAAAGGAATCTTCCTGGAGATGAAGGACTGCCGTCGCATAAGACTGACAACTTCACCGCCATCTGCGAACTGAGTGCCTAGAAGATGCGTGAGTCTCGACGTCTCACAACACTATGGGCCTCCACGGTCTGTTACAGGGATAGATTTATCTTTATTACCATCATGACATTGGCTGATATATGGCCCACTTGCTAATAGCGCCACAAAAACGTGGTTGTCGGCGTATTTTTCGCAGATCCGATAATTTCTTGTTAAATTTTATTATAAAGTCTATGCTTCACATACGTATGAAGTTAACTGTCAAAAATAACTTACACTGGAATGTAGAAGGGTTAGTGGGATAGAAGAAAATAATAAGAACAACATTCTTTCAAGTATATTCAGTTCCTCTTTGCCATGAGTTCTTAACCCGTTTGTCTCTTGCCTTTACATCTTCACGACTTCCAGGACCAATAGCTTGATATTGCTCAGTGACTGGATGTCCAAAACTAGCCTCCTGCGTACAAAACGAGTCCTAGAAATATATATTACATCTCCATCGATTTCGGGCCGTGTCATCACTCGCTCTGAGTGGCTAGTAGCTTGTGGCATGTGTACACATGTGTGTTTATCCTTTCAAAGTTCAATGAGATACATACTGATGCACACAATACAGTCACAGCCTTGCTTGAAATCTCAGCAAATATAACATTCAAATGCAACAGACTGCCGTGAACGTAGGCACGAGCGCAGCCACGTAGGCTACTGCTAGTGACATTTACGCAGTCTCGGACGAAATGATATTCACAAGTAAACACAATTAAGACAAAATAAAATGATGAGGAAGTAAGCACTTTAGTCAAGTCTCTACACCAAAACGGTGACGGAAGATGTTTCTGATAATCTTGTCGTTTTGCATCCTGCTTGTGGTGCTTAAAATAAAAATGGAGTCGCCGTCACACACACACACAAATATTTGTTTGTGTAACGGTTATCTCTCATTTTTTGTTGAGATATTGTTGAGCTTATAAGGGATTAATTTTCCATACCTGAGCGAAATATTGTTTCCACTGAGAAGACAGTAACACGAATACCGGGAAACCCCGTTAGGTTGACATAGTAAGGCATGTTTAACATACAGGAGACGAAACCGGAAAGAATTGTCATGCGTGTGGAGAACATAACAAATGCACAGGGACAAGTTTTCGTCGGAAATATCTGGACCTACGGCAGAGGAAGTATCGGGTGGATGGAGAAAGTTCTTCAGCCAAGAACCTCATAATTCGTTCTATTCACTGGTCATCAAAGAAACGAAAAGTTACTTGGCTTGTGGTTCGTTGCACTTTTATGACAGACACGAACTTCGTGTGTTTTTTGGAACCAATTTAATTTCACTTTGCTCGTCCAACCGCTACAGAAGTCTGGACTAGTGTAGGTTACTAGATGAGATGTGATGTCTTTTCGTGAGCGAAAATAAATAGAAAAGGATGGCACATCCTCTCGCTCTAAATCCAGATTACACACAGAGGAGAATAGATGTAAGAGCGCTCTGTCAGCAAGCCGCGGAACTAAACGAGCTTTGTAATTAGAAGATGGTGTTGACTTTCACTGAAATATTTAAACGCTCTAAGTCTACTGCTGTGTCTCACAGGGAACTGACGGAAGGGGATGAGAATGGCTTATAAAGGCTGTAGCATGACAAAACGAAAAATGGCTCTCTATATGTACGGAAAAGAAGAACAGCTACAACGTAAACAAGTTGCAATTTATTAACGAAACTTTCGTCTAGACGACTGTGATACGTTTTGCGCGCTGATATCTGGGTCATTATTAGCCGTTCATAGCCAAGTAGTAAGACGTAGGTAAAGTGAGGCAAAGTTGTCCCTGTGCTTAACTAATTAAGCACTATGCCATGAAAGCGTATGGGGGAGTGGATGTATAGATCCATATTTTCTTGACCTAGACACTAACAGGCGGTGAGTGGTCAGCTTCACGTCCCGGCTGCTTTACCAACGGGGAAAGAGCACCTTGTACTCATTGGATTGGAGGTGGGGTGAACCCCAGAGCCGGTCTGGACGACATAGAGAAGAGAAAATTCTTGCCCCACCGGGACTCGAACTCCTATCCCTCGGCCGTCCAGGCCGTAGCCAGTCGCGATACCGGCTCGTATGTTTGGAAAATATTTCCCATGAACATGCACCCATTTTTTTCGACGAAACTATGAGTGGAATGGGCTGTTTTAAATTTGTAAAACATTGGTACCAATCCTCATAAAGTTTGTGTAGTTACAGTATGACGTAAATAAACAAGCCAACTTGTTAGGAAGGGAAAATTTTCTGGTTTCTGCCACTGGACATTTTGTCTTTTCCAACTAATATATTTAAATGAAGTCCGAGATGGAGTTAATATTAAAATTAGTAGGGAATGAAAATGAAGGCGGCGAATATAACAAACGAAAAGCGATGCGGGTGATGTAGTTAGTGAAGTTCGTGAGTTAATTGCACTATCATATTCCCACCACGGAAACAAAGTTTCTGTATTCGTATCACGCCGCGTGGAGCAGCACTGCAGTTGTCTTTATTACGTAGTACATGCGCTGCATTGTAACTAGGCGGGCATATTGAATTCACTCACAAATTACGCATTTATATTCCACCTTAGAATTCAATTGCTTACCGCAGTTCCTATGAGCCAAATTTATTCTTAGTAAAAGTAGCGACAAGGTAGTGTGCAAATATGTCGAAGTTTCAGTGAGGTGAGCAGCAGCTTGATAGATGTGACATCTGAAGGACGCGATGTAATATTGCATCTAGGAATATAAAACAATGAAAGCAAATGCAGGAACTCTCAGTATAGAAAGTTAGCTGTTAATTATAAGGAGCGATGTGAACGTTAGAAAAGAACATTAAAGGAAAGAACCGCCTTTTCAATTTTATAAACTAGCAGAACTATCTACGAATATGGAAATTATCTTGCCGATCGGAGTGGCCGGGCGGTGTGAGGCATCAACTGTCTTTGCTCCCTCGAAAGCTGGGATCGTGGGTTCGAATCCCACTCAAAGCATGGATGTCTGTGTGCGTACATTCTGTGTTTATGTTGTTCTATGTGTAAGTAGCAGCCTTGCAAAGGGCTGATTTCCCATCCAAGGTGTCCTGCCAACTGTATATGGATTAAGAAACTGAAAAAGTGCCAGGGTTCACAAGGGCTGTAGAACCATAGATAGATGGATTTTTTTTATAGACTCCCATTTTATTATGCAATCTGTAGTATACATTCAGCATAATGATATAGCAGTTGAGGTGGCTTGCGGATATACGCTCATTAGCGATGATCCATGGGCTATTGGTCGGAGACCAAATTGGCGAATAGGAAGAATTGGGTAGGATGCGATAGATAGATGGATGAATAGATAGAGAGATAGCTCGTAGATGGGCTCATAGATAGATAGACAGACAGACAGACAGACAGACAGAGAGACAGATAGATAGATAGATAGATAGAGAGAGAGATAGATAGATAGATAGGCAGATACGATCTTAGACAATTAAAGCGAAAGGATGCGCAGGTATGAGATACTCAAGAACAGTTAAACGCTGCATTATACCACACAGAAATAATGATATTAAGAAAGAACTGAAAATGTAATCGGTACAAAACAGATGAATAAAAACGAAATTGAGTAAACTATTTGGATAGTGTGACAGTTGACAGAAACCGGTTTGACTTTATAGACCAAACAAGAGACAGAGTTTGTGAAATTGGAACATATTTCCTGTTCACATCATGAAATGCAGAAGAAAGAGAGGGAAAGAAGACAGATAAAATGATTAGGTTTTGTTTGCTGAATGAAGAGGAACGTCATGGTGTTAGGTTATCTAGCTCTGCTTCTCCTGCATTAAAACACAAATGAAGACCAAATTTGGTAACACAAATTATGTTCACTCCAGAAACAAGCAGTGACGATGTTAACCACCACAAAGACAAAAACAAAAACATTATAATAATAATTAAATTAATTTATTAGAGTGCTTGTCAATAGTTGTAACCTTTCATGAACAAGCACTTTAAATGAAAAATAAATATAAAGGAAAAGAGAGATAAAATATGTACATAAAAAACAACAAACTAACTAGGGGTATACAAAGGAAAGACATCCTCCAGGAAAACTACATTCATATTATGGACGTAAAAAACTAACACACACTACTAGCAGCGTTGCACGGCTGGCTGAAGGACATCGCTTTACACTGTTGTTTGCATTAAAAATGGAAGAGCTGCCAGTAAATTTACCTGGTTCACAAAAAGTATCAGTATCCATGATTCGGAGAGAGTTTATTTTCCCATTAAAGATATTTAGGAGAAATGAATCATCAAGATGCTTTTGTCTGGAATAGAGAGTTATAATTTTTATTATGCTAGAATCAAGTCATAATTGCAATATAAGTCAGAGAGATAAAATCACTAAATTAAATTTGCAAATTTTTTTCTGTATTAAAAATGTTATTGGAATCTGTGAAGTCAAGGTTATTCTACACGATCGGCGCATGTGCAAGCTTTGAGCGGAATAGAAAAAACATAGATCCTTGTTGCTATCCAAGAAAAAAAAAATTATTTTAATGAAAAGAACGAGCCCTATAATCTTTAATAACTCGGAACACATAACTGGAATGCCGATGAAATCTTAGTTTACTGCTAAGTGTAACACGGAAATATTCTACACAGTCGGTAATAAAAATTAAAAATCGCCAATATGGTAGTTACAATGGACACCGTAAGCTTCAGGAGCAGAGGAAATAAAATTAGATTCAAAATCTTAAAGCTTATACAATTTTCGATAAACTACTCCCTTGAAAACGTTAGTAATCATATATCAACTTTGCTCAATAAATCAACAAATAACAAAAAAATAAAAAAGTGATGAATTTCGACATAAATATCTGTAATAAAAATATTACACTAAACGAACCCAGGGCGGAACATTGTCATACACAAGAAAACAAGGGGGGGGGGATTTTCCCTCAATGTGACGGCAGAAGCGGTCTAAATTGTATGTAACCACGTTGTGAACATATTCCCGAACTGTTACGTACTGTCACGTCCTTATGGCTGCGTGACTATAATAGTGATGTTTGGATTTTATGACTGGACTTATTAACGCCTTCTTTTCCATTCACATATAATCACAATCATTCACAATGACTCAGACAAACTGCTGTCTAAGACTCGCTCCATTCTGACTGGACTACCACTGCCTTCTAGTCTTCTCTTCATGAATGTATAAGTGGTGGACCTTCTTGGTCCCTGCTTCTCTTCATAGGCTGACTTTCAACTGACAACTGACTGACAGTGACTGACTTCTGTTTTACGATTGACTTGAATATCTCTTAGTTCTTATCTGAACGACCATTATATAATGTATCGGTATCCCAGGAAACTTGTTTCCCAACGCGTTCAGGAGCAATGAATCCACGTGGAATAGTCATTAAGTTCGTGGAATGAGGTTTTATCCCATCATATTACAAGGTATTCACATACATTTAAACAAATTCACATCAGCCCTCAAAATAGTTGCCGTTGGCCGCTATGCAAGTCTGCCAACGTTGCTATAGCTGCCGAAAACACCGCTGAAACATACTGGCAGGAAATTCTCGTACGGCGTCTCTTGTGGCAGTGACGACCTCCTCGGACGACTGAGATCTACAATCACGTAGCTTTGCTTTCAAGCAGTGAAAGAGAAAGAAATCGCACGGTGCGAGATCAGGTGAGTACGGAGGGTGTGGCGAAACGGTGACCTGTTGCCTTGCCAGTTCCTCTTGGACAAGAACAGAGCGATGTGCAGGGGCGTTGTCGTGTAGCAACAGCCAATTCTTCCTATGCCAAATCTTTCGCTAGGGGATTTGCCTACTTTCTGGCAGAACTTGATGTCTGCCCGTTCTTCAAACTGCCACATTTTCAATGTCCGCCACTTGCATGTAACTGCAGTTCACAATAGAAGCCGTAGTTCTGCTGACACTGTTTGCACATAACTGCCTCTTGTTGTGATGAGAGATGAACTAACAGGGCATCATATCGTGCCTCAACCTATCCACTATAGTGCACTGCAACAACGCATTTTGGCCAGTCCATGAACTTATTGACTATGGTAGTATATATCACAATATATGCAGTTAGCACAACTTCATCCAAGGCTGTACTCAGATCAACGTAAATGGGAACAACCCTCATTTCTGAGCAGAAAATAAGCATAACTATGTTTACGAAGATAATTATAATAGTTATAGTTTATTTTGATTTAGCAAATCCGATCTATGATGGATGCAGTAAACAAAACAAAAAATAAACAAACTCCGTGGTTCTAGTCCGCAAGCGAACTATATCGACCGAGCGACCGTCGCTTGTCGGCGAAGTTACTGCCAACTTTTGCGGATAGAGGGTGTCGTGTGGTCAGCGCAAAGAATACCCACGGCAGTTAATCTCGGTTTTCTAGACCGGAGCCGCTACTTCCTTGAAAGAACTCCTTAATTATCTTCACGAGGTTGAGTGGACCCCGTTCCAGACTCACTACTTCTCAGAAAATCTGGTAGCGCTGGGAATCGAGCCCGGACCTCTGGATCCGTAGCCAGGAACACTGATCACTAGACCACAGAGGCGGTTTGGATGCAGTGTACACTTAAAATAAAATGAAAGCTGGTCATATATAATACTTCTGTGCAGATGTCGCCTAAGAATAAAGATGGCCGGAAGTTGGTCACAAAAGTGCTGATGCCCGTCTTCAATATAGGAACAAAGCTTCTTTCAATATAATACGATATAACTGTATCAGTATTAGACCGTAACTTGTCTGGAAACGAGAATTTCTGCGAAAACTTATGACTTCTTCTTACGTTCACACATTGTGATTAGTGGACGCAAAATATTCTGTAGTGCCATGTAAAAATTGGAATTATATGGAATCTCGAGATCTCCAAATTACTTGTGGTCTTTCTCACCTGCAGTGCCGAGGTCGCTGGGGAGAGTGGCCGAGAGGAATGATGGTTGACGTGGGGCGGTTCTTCCCGTTTGTCCTTCCAGCCAACCAACGGCGGAAAGCAGATCACGAAGCTTAGCACCCAAACTCCTGCAACACGCGTTGAAAAGGCACGTCAGCAAAAGAGTGCCTCAGTTTCATCAGTACTAGATACAACAGCGCTAAAGACCTTAGGAAACAGGAATTTGACACAAAGTGTATACAGACATTTCCACTGGTATTAGGTACTAAATGTGCTTCGGTTGAGTGCTGGACAATTTTGGGCATTATGTGTTAGAATTTTCCTTATATTTTCTATTAAATAATAATTTTGTGTTCAAAGTTTTATTTAATTTTAAGTGCCACAAAGTATGAAGTTCATAAAACTAAACTACAATCAAGGTTTAATTAACCAGTCGGACATTAAAAGAAAAGTTTCCCTTTATAGAATTTTGTCCTGTGTTTATTGTTTTAGACCCACTGTTCTTAAACTCTGATTACAAATAATCATGTCACTTATATACATTCAATAACTTCCATATATATCTAATTGAAAAGGCGGTTTAAAATTAAACAGTTTGTTTTCCTCTCACTGTTCCCACGTAGACCAATACTGCTTCGAAAGTATCTCTTATGAGTTGTGAGTCATTCTGTGACAGATGTTATAAATGCGACATTACGAAACTGCTCATGAAACAGACTGGTCATAACAGAATTAACATTATCGTTTCGCTTCCTCGAACTGGTTGCAGAAGTTAAAAGTTTTTTCTTCTGAGAAACTATTTAAATAATTAATTTGGTTAATGTTACTAACTCAACAATTTCGGTATTTATTTTTGAAGTGATAAGTAAAAATGAAAATATCTACGTCCTTTCATTTCTTCAGTTTCGAAAATAATATTCTCTCATGTAGAATTTGAGATCCTCACAACGGTGGTTATGAAGAGCTCTGTCTTCTGGGGTATAACGTCACGAAGTCTATTGAAAGCAAAACCAGTGTTTCGGAGGAACACTTCAGCTCCACTTTCAGTGTCGAAGAATAAGCCCAGCACGAAACCAGCGTGAAAGCAGGTGGCAAATAGATTTCTAATTATTATTATAACAAAAAGTATTCATAATAATTATTATAAATAATACTAACCACAATAATGTCACATGTATTAGTGGCGATAGATAGGATATGGATTGGTGAATGGATTCATTGACTACTTGGAACTACACTTTACAAATCACTGACCCATAGAAACTTGTGACTACAGTCTATTGCGGTCCCCACTAGCCGTTTCCTGACAACAGCTTCTAACGAGGGAGAGTTTTCAACTTCCCGCGCTCAGGTGGCCTTGCCATAGCCACCCGTCCAGAAAACTCGTCAACTGACAATTAAATTCTCTCACTCACGAACCAGCTGCTTCAAGTCACTTCACTCAAATGAACAGCTGACAACTGAAAACTGAACTGACTCCCCAACCAGCTACTTCAAGTCACTTCACTCAACTGAACTGCAGACAACTGAAAACTGAACTGACTCCCCAACCAGCTACTTCACGTCACTTCATTCAACTGAACTGCTGATAACTGACTACTGAATCCTCTTACTCACCAACCAGCTATTTCACGTCACTTCACTCAATTGAAAGCAGTCGGTGGAATGAGCATTGGCACAGGAAACCGAATTACCCGGAGAAAACCTGCCCCAGTGCCACTTTGTCGACCACAAATTCGATATGATCTGAACTGGGATTGAACTCGGGCCGCCTCGGTGGTAAGCCGGCGACTAACCGCCTGAGATATGACAAGGCCTTCACTAATTTCACATTATACAAAGTGATATATTGNAACTGCTGATAACTGACTACTGAATCCTCTTACTCACCAACCAGCTATTTCACGTCACTTCACTCAATTGAAAGCAGTCGGTGGAATGAGAATTGGCACAGGAAACCGAATTACCAGGAGAAAACCTGCCCCAGTGCCACTTTGCCGACCACAAATCCCACATGATCTGAACTGGGATTGAACTCGGGCCGCCACGGTGGTAAGCCGGCGACTAACCGCCTGAGATATGACAAGGCCTTCACTAATTTCACATTATACAAAGTGATATATTGAAATCCCCCCTCGTTGGTGTCTCCACCTTATCGTGGTGAGGGGGTTTGAGTATGCCAAGGACCCTGAGAGCTATACCAGCGGTAGCGTAGCTACTGGCAGGGCCTCCCTTGCTGGACAGGTCAAAGGGTAGGCATCAGAAGAAGAGAGACACCAAAAACTGATGCCGGAAGCAGCGTCATCAGCAGCGACTTGAAGCACAGAGCAAATGATGCTCAAGATGGTTCGAGTTCGTATAGCAACAGGCGTGACCAGAGTGGTTTGAACGGCTGCTGTACTGCGATGTGGAAAGCAAATGGAAAAACGACCACATTATCACCTTCCTGGATAGTCTCTTTCCAAAAACAGAAGATCCCATTAAGTGGAGGAACTGTTTTGGAAGAGACTGTGGACCTGTCGTCTGACAGAGTACTGATGAATGAATGAATGAATATTGAAATCGCCACTAAATAAATAAAGCAAAGTAATTCTTATGCTTAATTAATTAAGCATTAGGCCATGAAGAGGTATGGGGGAGTGGAGGTGTAGCTTCACCACTCTTAACGTCTTANCAGAAGATCCCATTAAGTGGAGGAACTGTTTTGGAAGAGACTGTGGACCTGTCGTCTGACAGAGTACTGATGAATGAATGAATGAATATTGAAATCGCCACTAAATAAATAAAGCAAAGTAATTCTTATGCTTAATTAATTAAGCATTAGGCCATGAAGAGGTATGGGGGAGTGGAGGTGTAGCTTCACCACTCTTAACGTCTGCACTAGATGTAGATGAGTTGTCAGCTTCACGTTCTGCCGTTTTGCACCCCGGGGAAACGGTCCACGGTGCTCGTTCTACTGGATGCTGGTTGGACGCCGGAACCGGTCTGGGCATCATGGAGAAGAGATAAATTTATTGTCCCTGCCGGGACTCAAACCCCAACACTCCCGTAGACTAGTCTCTATAGCGATTGAGCTACCCCGGATCCATTAAATAACCGGAAAATACAACAAATAAATCAAAGCAAGTATTCGCTTGAAATCACCTAATATCCCAGCCACATAATTTTATATGAACTTTTACATGTTTATTTGAACATTTCGCTGGTATTTATGTTGTTAACAAAATATATACTTTCTTTTATAACGCAGGGAGAACTTCACTGAATTAAGCATTGAAAATGTATCTACACTCAATATATTATTGTTTCATTGTAATTTCTATTTCTGTCTTTAGGGCATGTCCTTTCTTACTACGACATATCTTAGCCGTATCACTCACCCATGGAGCTGAGCCCTTCTTGAGAAGCCGCCAATTGTGTAGCTACTCAAGAACTTCCCAGCATTTTATGATACCCGAAGGTTTATTACCTTGTTTGCAAGAGCCCTCCACTGGTCCATATCCTGAGTCAGATCAATCCAATCCATATCATCCCATCCTATCTCTCTAAGATTCGTTTTAATACTGTCCACCCACCTACGCCTTGGTCTTTCTAGTGGTCTCTTTCCTTCCGGTTTTCCCACCAATATCCTACATTAATTCCTCTTCCCCCCCATTCGTGTTAGATGCCCTGCCCATTTCATCCTCCTTGACTTGATCTTTCTAATTATACTTGGAGAAGAGTACAAGTTATGAAGCTCCTCATTATGCAGTTTTCTCAAACCTCCTGTCTCTTCATGTTTCCTCGGTCGAAATATTCTCAACACCCTGTTCTCAAACACCGTCAGTCTATGTTCCTCCCTTAATGTGAAAGACCAAGTTTCACACCCATAGAGAACCACAGGCCAAATTATAGTTTTGTATATTCTAATTTTTATGTTTTTGGACAGCAGACGAGAAGGCAAGAGGTTCTGGACTGAATGGTAGCAAGTTATCTTAGCCGTATACGGCCACTATTAGATATATCTTTTCCTTCTTAAATTGTTTCACAGTATGTCAATTGCATAGAGAAGTAAATTTTAAAGCACTGTTTGTCCTTCATTCATTTGCTCATTCATCAGTGGCACTACAGCCCTTTGCTGGATCCTGACCTCTTCTTCAGTTTCGTAATCTTTTTTTGCACACACGGTAGTACTGCTTGGACGGGTGACAGCTCGTCGCAAGGTCACTACCTAAACACAGGGCAACAAAAATACAGAATAAACGCACACATAGACATCCATGCCTTGAGTGTGATTCGAACCCACGATCCCAGCGTCCGAGCGAGCGAAGAAAGTTCATGCCTTAGACCGCACGGCTACTCTGACCGGCCGTGCAGTGTACGCTAATGTACTAACATTCACGTTAATGCAACAGGATGCTTAAGTACAATACTGTTTACACGCTGTTTGACAGTTGTGTGTTGTACTGCAAGTTGTTAATGCTGTCGGAACAAACACGAAGAGGGAAGGATGGGATGGAACTAACTCCGGGGGTGCGGGGGGTGGGTACAAGGTTAAGCGATTTCAACGGGCGACGCCGTATTTACGCAGTGACACCGATATGATGGTAATCAATCGACCCATGATAGGTAAAGGTACGTATGCTACTGCAGGGGGCTCTTTCACTATACCGCGCACACCGGTTCGGTGGATTCCTGCAGCTTCCTATATGGAGCCGTATGCTTTCACCAGGCACTGCTACCGACAACCCCCCTCCCCCAACAGACATCACCATACCTAGCTCTGCAAAGCTCACCCAGTCTAGCTGAGAATTTAGTTTCCAGATTGTTGACATGAAACGTATCTCATATCCAGTAACAGCAAATTAGCGCTGGGCTCAAGAATGGTGCAGCTATAGCTCAACTCCCACATGTCTTCATCTCACAGTGCCTGGTTAATTAAGAACAGAACAACTTTCCTTACCTTACCCTCTTCGTCTCGAAGACGCAGTAGAGAGGGGAGATAAGGCTCCACGCATTCTTAATACCAGCACGAGATCGAGTAAAATTTAACTTTGTTTTACGGCTTCTTTATTCATGTGAAGAGTTGATGAGCCACTATCAGAGGCGGTAGGAAGCGCCGCATATGAGAATTCTGTTTCATACTGGATGCATGTCATGTTGTAAACATTATAAATACAATACAAATTAGAAATTTCAGTCCTTATAGATCTGCTTTTCAGTAATATCAAAACTTTTAATTGACATTCACATGCATTTAAATGTTAATGGTATTGTGACATGACGCTTGAAGGCCGGAATAGTCCACTGCTAGAAAACGGCTTGCTAACACACGTCCTATGGAGATGTGGATTCGTGGAAATGGACTTGGTACGGAACGAGCATTCCGTGTCAACGGAATCAACAAACGATTTCCATGGATACGAGGAAGCTACAAATATTTTCCATGGATACGCGCTAGACTATATAAGGAGCCTCTCGTCAGAGAGGGAGCGCCACATCAACAAACCCGCAAATCTGTGAGAGTAATAAAAATCTGGTCGTAAGCCCTAGATGGGTGTTTATTCCAAGACAGACTGGCCGACTGACTGTCGGTCGCAACATAAGACTCACACCTCGAAAGATTCATCAGTAAGAGAATTCAGAAGGCAATTCATTAGTTGAGTGCTCAGCTGTGAAGTGTTAACCAGTTAAGATTCGCTACCAAGCAACGGCTAGCGGAGGCAGACAGACAAGTTTTTATTCTGTGTGGTGTATTTTTAGAGTGTGTAAACCAGGGAGACTATAATTATTTGCAGTTACGAGCAGCGAGTGTTCAATACATCTCTTAACCAATCCCAACCCCATATAAGGTCACTAATACACATAATAGTATTACGTTCATCGCCCGGCTATAGAATATGTAAGATCATATGTAGATCATGGCAACTTTCCGTAATACTGTCGGTTGCAGGACGTGGAACATAGACTGCGTATTCCTCATCAGCATTCAGCCCTTCAATGCATGTAGACCTATATGCGTTTTTTGAATATTGAAATTTCACTGCTGCAGTGTGACTATCTTAGTGATTACAGCATATCTTTAGGTCGCTCAGGCAGAATAGTTGGACACTCCTCAGCTGAAATTTAGAAAGTTAGAAGACCCGACAGACATACAACAAAACACATTACAAATGAAGCTTACACATATTAGAGCAGATGATTAAAATACCTTCTATTGTTGCTGTCAGAAGAATGATGAAGCTTATAACAAATTTTGTAGTTAGGCCCGCTGAAAGAAAAAGACTCCGAATCCCCCAGCGCTCACTCAACGAAATGGATACTATGCCCGAACATTATAATCAAAAATCCATTAGACGACGCACGAAGGTAAAAAGTAAAATTATCCTTTAACAGGCCATGGAGGCCCATGAATTTGTGAAAAGTCGAGGCTCCAACATTTTCTAGACAATCGGCTCACAGATGGAGGGGAGAGTGTCAGCCTTACGCGCCGACCGCCATTTACCCCCAGGAATATTTCTGGTACACATTTCTGTTAGAAGCTGAGTTGGCCCCATGGCCACAGTGAGGTTGGAAGGACTAGGTTTCCTGAAAATTCCAATAACCTCATCGGGAATTGAACCCGCGACCTTTCGGCTTGTAGCATAGTGCCTCAACAAACCACTCTACGGTGACCCCTTACAACGGACATACAGATTTCAAATTTTGCGTTTCAAGTTTATTCTGTTTCCGAAAAGGAAATTAATCCTTGAATGTAAACCTTTAAAATGCCAGGATGCAATAAACAGATGCATAATAATATACAGCACTTTCAATTCTGCTCTAACATGGGAACAGTTTTTATAACTTGTTAGGCCAGGGTTCTGTGCATTCTGTTAGCAGTCCGATTCTGCATGACCCGACAAGAAGGGAGAGCTTCCAACTCCAACTTCTGAGCGGCTTAACAACTTGAGGGAACCCGTAAGATTGTGACCGCGCTTGTTATGTATTAGGATGTCTGGCATTTAGCTAGCAGCACCACAAAGCGCCAATTACTCTGCAGTCGACAACGAACACTGTTACGTATAGGTACATTGTCTGATTCTACACAGTAACAAACCTATCTTGACAAGTCTAGGGAGTGCAGAACTGTTATGCTTTAAGTGAAGTAATGTTTGAACACATAGTCGCCAAAATTTACGATAAATACTTTAACATTCAGTAATTTTGCTCAAATTTAGAAGAAATGTAACTTAACACTGAAACATTAGGCAAATGTATGGAGAAAAATTCATGTAAGAAGAAGTTTCTGATTAATGTAAATGACTGAAGCAGAATTTTACAGTCGACCTCTTTGTCCGACAACGTTGACAGAAAAGACATCGAATGGCAAAATTACTGCCGATCAATGATGGGCAACTTATTGTTCGAATGACTACAGGAAAGTTGAATATCAACATGAAGACTGTATGATTTATCCTGAATGATGAACTGAGGATGAAGGACGATTGTGGGAAGAATGACGAATGACTAAACATAATCATCACTAAAAGTGTGTGACGATGTTATATAAATACAAATATTGTGTTTTTTGGACATTATTCATCGTTTTGTCTTTATCTGAAAACCGTCCTATTTATTTTTCAAAACTCAACGTTTCGGAGACGGGATTCTGTTTCCGTCTTCATTAAAATCTCATTTGGGCCTCTCTAGTCCCTATCTCCGGAGATAGTGTCCGAAACGTTGTGTTTCAAAAAATAAACAGGATGGTTTTTAGATAAAGACAAGACGGTGGATAATATCCAAATTAATCATAATATTTATAATAAACATCGCTGAGTATGAATACTAGGTTTTCCAGCGTGACCCTGAGATGAAGCGGCAGAACATGCAATGGAAGACTCCAGGCTCACACCGCCCCAAGAACGGTCAAATTTCGGAGTCAAGACAACACTTCTATCTCTGACTGCACCAACAGTTTGTCCCACCTAGTCAGACTGTGAACCAGATCTCCACGTTCTGGAACATCTGAGACAGCGGGTTCATTGCGTGAGGCCAGACTTGCTTCCAGACACACCTGTACAGCCACAACACACCCTCACACCCACACACACATACAGATTTTGGACAAGATATGGGTCCTGAACATCTCATGCACTAACCAGATCTTGCTTCATATGACATCTTCTTCTTCTTCCCTACTCTGAAGAATCAGTTCAAGGGACAGCATTTTGATACCGTGGCATGACTATGATGGTCTTTCTAAACCATGTTCATGAGAATTACTTCTGGAGGTGGTTCAACCTTTTGAAAGAACGCTGGAATTAATGTATAGCTGCAGGAGGTCCCTACTTTTAAGGAGGCCACTGAATTTGCGACTGAGTGAACTGCTACTATGCTTCACCAGCACAATAAATCTTGGTATCAGGTCTTCATGTTCTTTAAATAATGTTTCGTGCTTTGAAGTGGGGACACTTATTCGACGGAAGGAGGTGTCCGACTACCACTGGCCACCCCCTCTATGGGGGGTGACTCTACTGCGCGCGGGCTCGCGAACACACGCACACACTTTACTTCAGTTTCCTGTAAATTTTTGCTGGTTTCGCCAGCACAGTAATTTTGGGCCCTGCTGGACCGATGACTCCACTGACTTACGATGTCAGATGGGTAAATTTCTGCCAGCTCTCGCCAACACAGTCAGTAATGGTTTCGAGTCCTGCGGGTCTCATGACCATATTTTGCTTTCTCACGACTCTGAAAGTCGAGTCTGTGAGTGTGCCCTTGACCACCGTCTCATTATTTATCAGACCTCGTACTGCTCTGGTAAATATCGTCACCGTGGTCACTGTTCTTACTAAGCTTGCCACGGATACCATGTCAGCTACTGGTTCGTAATGTCAATGGTTGTCGTGACGGTACTGACGCTTCCAGCTCACAATTCGTGAGTCCGTCACATTCTCATTGCCAATGTAAGATATTAGAGTGTGTGTTTGGGCTGGCCTCCATTTGTCATATGACTTCATCGCTATCCGTCCAGCGGTTTCGGACTGGCAACAAGCAGACAGAAAGACGGGGAGACACAATTACCCCTTCTTCATACACATTGTATAAGAATGTGTAATAAATTAATTTCATTTTTTCTGTACATTTATTTCAATAACCCCCTGAACAAAGGATGGCCACTTTCTAACAAATTATTACGTGAAGATAATTCTGTACAATTAAAAACAGTAATTTTGCCGATCACAGTGGCACGTGCGGTTTAGAGCATGAACTGTCTTAGCTCGCTCCACCACTGGGATCGTGGGCTCGAATCCCACTCAAGGCATAGATGTCTGCTTGTGTTTATTCTGTTTGTGTTGTCCTGTGTAGGTAGCAGCCTTGCGAGGGGCTGATCCCCCATCCAAGGAGTTCTATCGATTCTCTTAGAATTAAGAAACTGAAGTGAAGAAAAGCGTTTCACAGGTGCCCTATACTCCAAAACGGGAGCAATAGGAGATAGACAGAGAGAGGAAAACAGTAAGTTTAGATCAGGAATATACGAAAACGTATATCGAGCGGGCCTGAATAGCGACGATGCTCTAGATTAATATCCGGGAATTGCTTGGTTCGAATCTGGGCCGGGAGATCGGTTATCTTGAATTATTCTTTTGTGATTTTCCTCAGCCCCTCCAAGCCACGATTAGGACACGACGGTTTCCTTCTAAGTAATCAATATTCATCGTTCATCATCACCCTAATTTTCGAGGTCATACTTTTTTTTTTATTGCTAGTGAGGTGGGACTAAGTCCCTTGCAATGCGGCAACTTTTGGCCTATTGTACCGGCCCCAGATGATAGGTGAGGGTGATTGTGGAGCAATTGGTGGAATGAAGATTGGCAGGGGAAACGGAAGTAATCGGCGAAAACCTGCCCCAGCGCCACTTTGTCCACTACAAATCCCACTTGACCAGACCCGGAAGAGAACACGGGCCGCCGCGGTGGGAAGCCAGCGACTAACCGCTTGAGCTGTGGGGCGGCTACTAGCAGCAGCCTAACCCATGTAGACAGGAGACGTGTAGTTCTGTCTGAGAACTGGAGAGATGGAACGTACGACACACGTTTATAGGGCCGCAAATAAATATATGCAAAGCTTTTACGCTGAAGGGAACGGAAAGGCAGAGATAACTGGCAGCACTCCAATTAGACGCTGGATGTGCATGTAAATATACGAGTATTATAGCGATGAGAAGTTGCGAGAGACGGATGACGTAGCCGGACTCTAGTTTCTGTTTTAATCAAGAGGCGTTATCTGAGTGTGGAATCAGACATGCCGCTGAACTGTAAGGGTAACTGTTCACAGGCGAACGGCCTATAACAAATTTCGAGATGAGGCACGTGTAGGCCTTGACATACACAGACACGCACAAGCTCACATATTGTGACGTGTATACCTATTGCTAGGCAACGGGCCGCTAAACACAATCCCTAATCACACGCACACGATACAATAATCGGAAATTCATTGTTAGGTAACGGAGCAGTAAACCCGCCTCCTTAACAATACAGGCTGTTTTCTGTGTGGTCTGTTCAAAGTGGTTATAAGAATGTATTCGGCAGTACAGAACAGTAGGACTGACAGACGCCCTGTATATAATTTATTAATATGTTTAACATGTAAAACGTATATGTTCTTTATATTATGAAAAATTACTTACTGCAGACAATAACTATCACAAAACACAGACCCGCCCTCTCGTTACAGAGGGCGCCCAACAAAAACAAGACCGTAACTGTTAAACAGTAATAAATATCCGGTCAAGAACCCAAGATTGGACTCGACACCAAATTGACTGACTGACTGACAGACCGTCAATGTGGCTTTGGCTTTGACTTTGACACAACAGCAGTAGCAGAGGTAGTACAGAGCAGTAGTCGTGAAGTGGAGTAGTCGAGAAGGACTGGAATTTGGTTGAGTTCTGGAGAGAGCAGTCGAAAGTGATTACGAACAAATGGAAAGGACTTAGGTTGTAAGAGGAAGATTTATTGTGTGATTTGAAGTTACAGTGAGACGGTTATAAATCCGTTGCCCGGATACGACTAGTGAAGACCGAGAACACTAGTGCGTGTGCAACGGTGAACCGGAAAGTGTGTGGAACAGCGGTAGCGCTGTATTGCATGTAGCCCCGAACTGTGCGAAGGTACAGGGTGCAACGAATCCAATCATCCAATTCAAAACCTGTCTTATAAATTATTTCTACATGTGACCATATTTACTTCCCCGTAATACTGGTATTTATTAACCAACTGGCGCAACGTTACAAAGACACTAAAGATAACCACATCCAAACATTAGTAACATTCACAGAATAGACAAAAGAGATTAAAATATTTTTTTCAGTTCGTGTCCAATTATATGCTTATGATTTTATACAAATCGGTAAATTACAGGTTCCTGATACATGTTGGCATGGTAACATACTAAAGCATTTGTGGCGTAATTTCAGAGTTTTTGTAATTCTAATCATAATATGTTCATTTTCTCCGGCATCAGGGTCGCGGAGCCTTTCGAATGAGTTGTCATAAACCTCTATAGTTTCTTCCGTTCATTTGAAATTACGATTAGGCGGGAAAAAATGTCAGGATTATATAAGAAAAAGATGGAAAACAAGCAATCTTATTAATTCAGTACAGTCTATTTAAGAAGGGTTTGGGAGAAGGGTAAGTACCCGTATTCTGGGCGTTGCATTCGTATATAGGCGAATGTAGACTACAAACTCATATAACAAATTAAGCATGTATTGTACACAAAGCCCAAATCCTCACATACATAAATAGCAAATGGAACTAACTTCGTGGTTTTAGTCCGCAAGGGAACTATACCGACCGAGCTACCGCCGCTTGTCGGCGAAGTTAGTGTCAACTTTAGCGGATAGAGGGTGTCGCGTGGGCAGCGCAACGAATCCCCAAGGCCGTTAATTTCGGTTTTCTAGACCGGAGTCTCTATTTCCTTGAAATAGCTCCTCAATTATCTTCACGAGGCTGAGTGGACCCCGTTCCAGACCAACTACTCAGAAAATCTGCTAGCGCCGGGAATCGAACACGGACCTCTGGATCTGTAGCCAGGAATTCTGACCACTAGACCACAAAGGCGGTCACAGCAAATTGAACTTTAATAAAAAACAAATAATGCAAAGGACAAAGCTCATCCGAATTCCATTTAAAATCTGGGTTCCTGCCTCCAGATAAACACAGCACCTCCGGGATAGAGTCAGTCTGCAGGCGTTGGGAAACATTGATCATTTATTACTAGGAAAAGCTAAAAGCCGGAAATAAATTCCATGGCCGAAAATGTAAGATTCTTTGGTAGTTAGGCATGAATATACGTATGATGTTAAGCCCGTATTTGGTTCGAAGTTCGATTAGATCATCTATTTGAGTGGGAATCTGCGTGACTCACCTGTTGCCAGACGTACGAAGGAAATAGTTTCACCTTGCGAATACCTTTCGTGTACTTACGGATTCGCATTTACACTTAATAATTTCTGTACATGTAGTTATGGACAGAAGCAAAGAAACATATATCCATGGGGATGTTTATATATTTTTATCTAGATATAAATGAGATGGCTGACTTTAAGGTTTTGAACCACACATGTTTGTACCTGCAGCCGCTATTTCAATCTGTTTGCAGATCTCAACTTCTGTCCGTTCGTCTGGAGCCAGTAAAACACGCACATGTTTACCGCTGGGTGAACAAAAACACAGAAATTATCTTTATTTCAAGATGGAGAAGTTGTTTAAGCACGAGAACAAATCTGGAAACATGCTTCCAATATCAGGAGCTCCGTGGTCACGATGTACTAATATAAAGTTCAAGGAGACTTAGAAGTAGAACATGCTGGTGCCTCAGAACCAAATCATGTTGGCGTTTCTGTGTTGCGTAAGTGTCAATATCAAAGTTGTGAACGACGTTCCCATCGCAAACACTCGAAAGATTCCGATCAATTCTAAGTCGAAACAGGTCACATTATTTACGCATTTTAGTATAATCATGATGACGAGCATAATAATAACGATAATAATAATAATAATGCAATTCAATTCTTGTTCATTTACATGAAAACTTAATAGCTTAGAGGCCAATTACAAAGTTAGCACGAGTACGCAGAAAGACATAGAAATAACAAAAAAACAAAATACAAAGTAAGGCAGTTCATATAATAGTAATAAATTAATAATAATTCCATTAAAAATTCAAGTTAGGTGAGAAGATTAAATAAGAAAATTTCCAGTGTTTATGCCATTATGTGGCGAGAAGTACTATACGCCTACATGCACACATAGAAGTTAATAATA
>NW_019739220.1:100308-144441 GCF_002891405.2 Cryptotermes secundus | reverse complement strand
CCCCCCCTCCTCAGGCTGCACGGATAACATCTAGACGGTAGCTGAATTCATCCTACACTCGATGACAAATATCTTGCGTCACTGAGTTCACCGCAGCTGTGATACAGTTTCTTAGGTCATTCAAATTTGTGGGAAGAGGTGGTACACGCCACACAGTTGTTTGCGATAGTCCAAGTTCTCTACTAGCACTACGGGTTGACTTCATTGGGCTGCGCTCAAAGTTCACTCGAATGCACTCCACGTTCTCCTCCGATACACGCGATCGGCCCGGGACGCAGTGATGGAGGGCACTAGCGGTAGTACTAGAAACTTTGTAACATCCTCTTTCAAATGTACTTTACAGAATTCAAATGCAGCATACAGTTCAGGAAATATAGTCAATTGAAATTGTGTCCATCTTTCTGAATCACTCTGTATCTGTACATTTAATTTGCGGTCAAGGCACAGAGAACAGAAGGATATTTGTTACGAGGATAGAAAGAGAGAAGGCATTAAATTCTCTAATATTTCTGAGCGTAAGCCTGATGATAAGAGCTTCTAAAACCGAGGGACAGGTAATAAAGTTATCATAAACGTTCATGATAAATAAAGTCTGTAATTTTGAGTAATTCAAAACGTAACAACGACTGCATGAATTACGGTTTCTGAAGAACCTGAAGCGATACAGAGCATAAGAACTTTCTCTGTGCACATTTTACTTTGTTGGAGGCAGTGCTTTTAAGAGAAGTACAGATGACAGAAGCATATTAAAACTTCGTTCTGATTAAACTGATATAAAGCAACAAAATAAATCTAAGAAAGAACAAGGGAAAAAGATAGTTCGTATTAATCCAGCAAATTTTTTGCATAACAAATAATCAGCATGCCAATGGAAGGACGATTTAGAGTTAAGAAAACAACAAGGTCTCTAATACAATTTACAAGTATGCGCAAAGTACCAATTTAATAAAGGACATATTTAAAAATATCATATTAATTTTTCTGGAGAAACAGATATTTTTTGGAGCTTCATAAAATGGTAATAACAATAGCAATAAGAGTAAGAATGCAACACTGAAAATTTCACGGGTAATACTGATAATAAAGTAAGGAGACTGCAATAACAATAGCAGGAGAAAGAGAGTAATAATAACATTATTAACATTAATTAAAGTAATAGCAGCAATGCTCTGTAGTATGAGGTATTGATAGGGTTCTTATTTCTCACGGCACAAGGAAATTGTAATGACACTGCATTGGATTACATAACACAGTGCACCGTCAAAGCATTCCACGGGCTGTGTGCTGGCTGTATTAATATTGGCAGCAAGTGGTTCTGACAACATTTGCCTCTCTATCCTCATCAGTCATTTTCATTACAAAAATGTTTATTTAGAAGAACATCTTGAAAGCTTTAGTTTACATTTTTTCAATATTGGATGCTCTGGTGTTGCGACTGAACCGTGAATACGAGAAACGCCTAGTAAACCACAAATACATTGTAACGTATTTATAGGCGTGCCCAAAAATAACGGGTTCTAGACTTAATGACTGAATTTATTAACACCTTATACAATTAACTCGTACTTACAAGCAATACAGCGCTATCTCTGATTTACACAATTTGCAGTTCACCCTTACACATGCACTAGGATTCTCAGTCTTCGCTAGTCGTATCCTGGTAAAGGAATTAAAACGATTTCACTGTGACTAAATCTTCTAATAACACATCAAGTTTTCACAGGCTAACTTCAAATTAATCTTCAACTACTACCTTCCCGTGGTTATCTCCTACCGACAATTGAATTCCTTATAAAGTCGCGGCACGGACAAGGCAGCACAGAAAACACAGCTTGTATTGTTGTCGAAGCCTGTTTACAGCGCCACTGTCTAGCAATAGACGTCTCACTGTTGCGTGCTCGTGTGTCGCGAGAACGTGTATCTGACCCGTTGTCTAGCAATGGGTATACATGTTACAATATAAATAAAAAAGAATAATAATGTCCGTTAAAATACTACTGGAAATGACAATCATAATTCAGTTCAAATCCTTTACTTGGGTGCTTGCAAATAGCAAGCAGAACATAACAGCCGAGCTATATTAATGTACAAAATTAAAAGAGGATTAAAGTGTTTTCGACTGGTCACTCAGTCTGCAGCCACCTGCTCGCGCTTGTTCTTCGCTAGCCGATTTTTTCTTTCTTTTTTCTTCTATCCTAAAGATGGAGGCGATACGTTCCTCCAGAACATCGGTTTATACTATGCCTAACGGCGCCACAACCCAGAAGACGGCATTCTTCGTAGTCACAGCCGTGAAAACCTCAACTCTTACACAAGACTAAAACTAGACTAAGAATTAAATACAAACTAAAAACTAAAACGAAACAAATAATATTTTTATATTAACATTTCAATAGAAACCAAGGAGTAAATAGGAATGAACAGGAAAACTGTATCCTCCAGGGAACTAGTGTGTTTATAAAATATCTTCAAATCGGCATATGCTGTTTGCAGCTGTGACGCATCTGGACGAGGGACAAAGTCTTGAAACATTACTCACATAAAACTTCTTAATGCCCCCAGTTCGCTTAGTACGTGCATAGGAACCAGCAATATCTTAACAGAACCACAGCCGATTTGTCCTCGGAGACGTTAATCAGGAATAAAACGCCAACAAGTTGTCTACAATGAAGTTTTCTGGGGTTCCAACGATTCTAAATTACATCGCAATTACGGAGAAAATCGGACTGAATGCAGGAACAGTAGAAGAAACTTGCAAACTTTCTTTGTATATTTTCCATTGTATCAGAATGTGCCAGGCGACATACAAGTAGCAAGACTTTGGCCTAATTAAGGTGACATATCAAAATTTAAGACAATCAAAAGAAGAAATTTAATTGATGAATCCAATAATCCTATAAATTTCATGCTTATAATACGACGTTGAAAATTTTGGTTACCATCTAACATCACACAAAAAACAACAACAAAAGAACCCGTGGTTTTAGCCCGCAGGCGAACAATAGCGACCGAGCGACCGCCGCTTGTCGGCGAAGTTAGTGCCAACTTTAGCGGATAGAGGGTGTCGCGTGGTCAGCGCAACGAATCCCCAAGGCCGTTAATTTCTAACATCACACAAAGATATTTTAAATAGTTCGTACGATTAAGGCAACAAAATACAGCAATTAAAATGTATACTACTACTTTTACGAGTTAAATAAATTACAAAAATTTTTAAATATAATTGTCACGTGGTTTTAAAATCACCGCTTTTGTAGAAGGATGTAATAATTTTTAATGAAGATGAAGATGTTCTCGTGCTTAACTAATTAAGCACTACAACATGAAGGCGTGTGGGGGAATATATATATAGACCCACATTTTCTTGACCTCGGCACAAGTTGAAGATGAGTGGTCAGCTTCAGGCCCCGACCGCTTTAACCCTGGGGAAAGAGCCCCCGGTACCCAGTGGATAGGAGGCTGGGTGGCCCCAGAGCCGGTCTGGACGACGTGGAGAAGAGAAAATTCTTGACCTTAACATAATTCAAACTCCGACCCGTCGGTCGTCCAGCCTGTAGCCAGTCGCTATACCGACTGCGCTATCCCGGCTCCTCACGTCCAGCCCATAGCCAGTCGCTATACCGACTGCGCTATCCCGGCTCCTCACGTCAGCCCGTAGCCTGTCGCTATACCGACTGCGCTAACCCGGTTCCTAATAATTTATATTACGACATGAAATATGTTACATCACAATCAAACAATAAAAAGTCTCAAAACTTAATTTTGGCACATAAATCGTTAATAAGGGTACGGAACAATAGAAGTCCCAAGGTGGAACCTTGTACTACTCCCGAGAGCATTGGAAAAGGTGAAAACAACCTGTCTAGAATGCGAACAAAAGGAAATTCTGGATGATAGATAACTCTTGAACCAAGTAATATAACGTTCTTAGACTCTGAAACTGTGAAGTTTATGAAACAGAAGACCACAAGGAATTTTACCAAAGGGCTTGACTGAGGCCAAAATAATTAGAATCAGCCGGTTCTTGTGAACTTACAGAAACTATAAATCTGGCTGTTAGCCGTCGGTTTCCCACAGCGGCGGCAGGAGTTCGATCCAGGCCAGATTATGCGGGATTAGTGGTGGATAAATTGCACACAGACAGATTTTTCCCAGTAGTTCAGTTTATCCTGCTAATTCGATATTGTATATTATAGAGTTTGACAGCATCGTTAAATAACAAATGTAATTTAATGCAAGAAACTGTTAACAGAGTTTAAGTAAGAAATATATTCGTTACATTGGATTATGATTTATTAATACCAAGCTGAAGTGGATGTAGTTTAAATTGAACACAAAAGAAAGTACGATAATGTATTAAAGAACTCCGTGGGCTGTAGTCCGCAAGCGAGCTATACCGACCGAGCAACCGCCTCTTATCGGCGAAGTTAGTGCAAACTTTTGTGGATAGAGAGTGTCACCTGGTCAGCGCAACGAATCCCTACGGCCGTTAATCACGGTTTTCTAGACCGGAGCCACTATTTCCTTAAAATAGCTCCTGAATTATCTTCACGAGGCTGAGTGGACCCGGTTCCAGATCCACTACTTCTCAGAAAATCTAGTAGCGGCGGGAATCGAACCCGGGACCTCTGGTTCTGTAGCCAGGAACTCTGACCACTACACCAGTGTAACAGATCTATAATCAATTACTAAAACACTCTTATGATTCTTAAAAGTATGCACAACGGCCGCTTGCTTCAATGCAGCGGGGTATTCCCCTTTTAACAATCTAATGTTAAAATGACGATTTAAGAGAGGATTAGAGAAACTGAGCAGAGTTCATGATAAGACTTGCCACAACAGCCCCAGTGGGCCTAGGCCTACCTCCATGAACTTATCCGTTCACATATAATATTTTATAGAAGCATAAATCATTTGCGAACAAGTAGACCTCTTATCTTACAAGAGGAATGGCTAAACATATCGCTTCAAGCACTATGGCTGTGAGGCTAGAAACTGCAGGGTCGACAGCATATCCATTAAGAACGCATGACCAGTCAGACTTACACGAAGCATCGTAAAAGAACGTGTAATCGGCCTTAGCATAATCGCGACGAGGGTTCAAAGAAATACGAGGCCATAAACCGGCAAGTGGTGGACGGTAGCTATTTACCAGGAGTTACGACAGGAAAACTAGAAATAGATGCACTTGCGTCACCGATATCAGTAAACACAAGCTACAGTAGTGTACAGCTCATGACAGAACTGTTACGTCGACTGAAAAGAAAAAGTAGAAGACGGCATAAATCTAATATAATTTAATTTATTCCTCATAATATGTAGTTGGGTAGCTGAGTGTCGTTAAACCTATCATACTTAGCGACATTGAAATCACTACACGACATTGATATGAATTCAGTTTCTGTTCCAAAATGTTTCGATAATCACAATCCGAAGGACAACAATGATAGCAAAATTGACAGTGACTGGAATTTTAATCGCTCAATCAATTAACCAACCAATAACAACAANTCAAAGAGCTAAATTAAAATGCACACATTCTCATACACATACTGACGATGAGACAATACGGCATAAGGGTACAACCACTGTCCAAAGTTAGGTTACACTATTCTAAATGATTCAGGTTTAAGTTAAAATTAACGAGTACAGTGAAGTCAAATTACAAATGAAACACCAGCGATCAGAAAAAGAGAGAACTTTTCTGTGACCCTTAGGGACTACAATGATTAGAATAAGGTTATATGTGCATGAAAGGAAATACAATTTTCTTGTACGCATGTTAGGAAAGTAAAAAACATTTTCAGATTTGTTTATTTGTTTAATAATGTTATCTTTAATTATGCTGTTGCTAGCTCAGATTAAACAACGTTAACTATTAGAATGATTATCGAATAATGAATTAGGTGAAGAAAGCAACGGTGATCTAAGCTGACATTCTATTATCTGGCGTCTGTCTGGAAGAGCTGAGAAAACCACGAAGACCTCAGTCAGAATGGCCGTGGGTTCGTGTAGGGATATGCACCTAGGACATCCCAGATATGGAGCAGGAGCCCTGAACACAAGACCGAGAATTTTTGTTTTTGACATTTTTATAACGGTTAGCCGTATCGCCATTTTGTGTTGATCGTGAATTGTAAGCGTGTGATATGAACTAGAAACTGCATGTGGGAAACCTCTTTCCTGAGTCAGTATGGGCTGTATACCGTAAAAATATGGCCCATTTCTGTACTCTGATAAACTGATATAAGAGCAATATTTCCTTGCCTTAAACCTATTATCTACTTCACAGCACACGTACCTTATTTGGTCACGTAATTTATAACGTGGTACAGGCCTACAATCTACAGTCTTACGAAATGGGTTATGTATTCCATGGTTTGCATATTTCCCGCTAGATGGCTCAATAACGCAGTGCCATACCACGAAACCGGGTAAGTTTACACAGTTCAATCCCACCACGCACTACTACTACATAGCAGTCTCTAGCTTCGACGAGAAATATCATCCTTCCCCTTATTTTAATTTATATTCTGTACATAATTCAGTCGAGAACCGGGATAGCGCAGTCGGTATAGCGACTGGCTACAGGGCTGGACGACCGAGGGGTCTGAGTTCGAGTATGGTGAGGGCAAGATTTTTCACGTGTCCATGTCTTCCAGCCTCCTATCCAAAGGTACATGGGGGGGGTCTCTTTCTCCGGGGGTAAAGCGGACGGCGCGTGAAGCTGATCACTCATCTCCAATAAGTGCCGAGGTTAAGAAAACGTGAATCTATGCATCTACTCCACCATAGGTCTTCATGGCGTAGTGCTTGATTAGTTTAGCATAAGGACAACTCTGCCTTTTTCTTTTACATAATTCAGTAATTAAGCAAGATCACCCACCCCCTCAACACTCCGACAAACACATAACCAAGAAACAACGGCGAACGTTATACACGGTTACATCAGAATTTAACCCCCACCTTATCAACAACGGAAGCAATTAATTCATTCATTTTAATTCTGGTCTCGATTTAAACCAGATATAACATTTTAATGCCGATCACAGTAGATGCGCAGTATAAGGCATGAACTGTCTTCTCTCGCTGGAACATTTGGATCTTGAGTTCGAATCCCGCTCAAGGTATGGATATCTGTATTGTGTGTGTGTTATGTGTGCATGTAGCAGCCTTCGAACGGGCTGATCCCCGATCCAAAGGGTCTTACCGACCGTGTATACGCTCAAGAAACTGAAAAAATGGTCAAGGTCAAACAAAGGGATATACAGCCATAATAATATTTTAATTTAACCAACAGAGTTGATGACTACACAGTTTGCCTTGCACCAGCTTAAGAAGGAGAAAAAGAAAACACGTGATGATGATCAAATAAACGATCGGGAATGCTGCGCTACAAACAAACATCTTACGTCCAATTGCAGTGGCAACTTTGTGCTTGATCGTGGAATCATACAATCGAACTGTGTACGTCACTGAATGTAGGATTTCCCAGCAGATAAAACTCTTCAGCTGCGCTGAGTAATCCCTACAGAAGGCGGTGAACACAATGCCAGTTATATCCCCTACATTCTGCCATCTGCAAGCTACAAGCGAAGGAAAATGAAATACATTTTGGGACTCCCTGAAGAACAAAATTTATTTCCATTGTCATCTAACAACATAGACCGCCTCTGTGGTCTAGTGGTCAGAGTTCTTGGCTACAGTTCCAGAGGTCCGGGTTCGATTCCCGGCGCTACCAGACTTTCTGAGAAGTAGTGGGTTTGCAACGGGGTCCACTCAACTTCGTGAGGATAATTGACGAGCTATTTCAAGGAAATAGCGGCTCCGGTCTAGAAAACACAGATTAACGGCCTTGGGGATTTGTTGCGCTGACCACGCGACACCCTCTATCCGCAAAAGTTGGCAGTAACTTCGCCGACAAGCAGCGGTCGCTCGGTCGGTATAGTTCGCTTGCGGACTCAAGCCACGGAGTTTGTTTTTGTAACGACATAAGTAATATTATGAAAAGCCCGAGGGCAGCCATTGCTCTAGCCAACGATGTACAATTCAGTACGGGTTTGGGAAAATATTTTGGCTCTTTGCTTATCATCAGCTTAGGTAGGTGAGACACGGGGCTCTCACGGCGGTAAATATGACGATTAATATCCTCTGGAATGTGACGGCGTACGATCTGGTTAAGTGTTACAAAATTTTCGGAGGAACCTATGAGCTCGTATACTCTTATTTATTCTGAAGAGCTGTTTCCTCCGAAACGTCAGGAACTATTCTACCTGACTACACGGTGTCAGAAAATAAACTGCAGCTTAGACAAGCGTTACGGTTACGGCCGGCACATCTCCATCTATATGGAATTGTAAAGGAATTTTTAATTTATGTCTATTCTTTTTACGTAGAAATAATGTGCATAATTAAAACGAAGGAAGAACTGTGTAGGATTTGATATTCTTATATAGGTGCTTATGGGGAAAACTATCTTCTGGGATATAACGCTGTGTAGTATGTTAAAAGTAAACCGACATTTCGGGGGAACATATCGCCTCAATCTTCAGAGTCGAATAACCCGAACAAGATACCAGCGTGAAAGCACGTGGAAAGCAGAGCTCTGTTTGCTCGGCTTATTATTCGACCCGAATGGTGGAGGCGATTTGTTCCTCCGAAACGTCGTTTGATTTTCAACGGACTACACGGCGTTATATCCCAGAAGGCAGTAAGTACCCTTCGAGCTAAGAGACTGTTTACACTTAACAAAGCACAATAGAGTCCAGATGTTCTGACTGTAACTGCCGTCTCAGATGTTGATGTCTATGTTGGCTTCCCGCAGGGGATGAATTCCGGTTTTCTTCGACCTCTGAAGGATGGACATGACTTAAAGACAATGGGCGTGTGTTCTCAGGTCTACATGAGACACACCGGCAGGTCCACTTAAACCCTTATGTCACTTGCGGTGACACACAGCTTTAACTTGGGCAATGATGACCCAACCTGTGAAAGTTGCGTCCAAGAAGAATCAGCCACACATATCCTATGTGATTCTGAGGACATAGTTTACTTAAGATTTAGTCACCTGGGTCAGTTCTTCATGGAATGAAGTGACTTTTTGACGGCCCCATAAATAAAGTCCTACATTTCATTCGAATTGTAGGATTAATAAAAAGTTAATCCAAAGCGGAAGCACAATAGATCATCGAAGGTCGCAGTGCGAGGGCCGGATTTTATGGCCCACCCCTTACACACACATACACACATAAAACTTGGGCCATTTCATCCTATTCCACAAGAGCAGAATTATTTCCATAAAACTGGCTAAATACCACACTATACGGGACCACATAGTAGAAGAGAGTGATCTTCCACCATGAGGAAGTAGTATCCCACAAAGCGCTGTTTCGTAACAATATTTTAAAATTACGGTTAAATTATATTTATAATATAAGTGTATGCAGGAGACACACAGTTTTGTTTTCCTGTAATCTTAACGTGTTGCCGCATGCAAGATTGAAAATGTATCCTACCCTGATATGGCCCACGGGGCAGGTTCTACCAACCCTGCCCCTCCAGATAACGCTCCGTTCAGCAGTCACCCGTCTGTTTGCCAAGACTTTAGCTCTCGCGTACGAAGCGAGGTATCAAGCAGCTGTTACTTCTCCCAAAAGCCATAAAGAGTATAGACCTGTGAAAAGTCCGTGCACCGTAATTGCTACGAAGGTGTTTTCCTAAGGCACTCCACATGAATAATTACAATTTTAATAGAAATTCAGTTGTTATTACAAATGGTGCCGGTCAATGGCAGTACTAAATTACTAGATGTTACAGTTATTTTGGTTTGGAGGCAGGCTAGAATACCTCCACTGTAGCCCTGTGTGTCGTAGAAAGCGACGAAAAGGGAACACTGTGCCGGGGGGGGGGGGTTGTAACTCGTCTACCGTGTCACTGGGAGATACAAAGACGGAATCCTGGTTCTCCAGGTGTGGTACTGGAAGCAAGGCTGATGACCTAGCTTTGCTAAAACCTGTTGTTGCGAAATCCAAAGAAGTGAAAACCAGATCAAATCTGGCAGATCATTCCAAGGAATATTAAGGCTCAAAGAGGAATGTTTTGACAATGAATATGACGATTTAGTGAGATTGAACGATCAACTAAAAAAAATTATCTTTCCATCAGTGGAAATTATGACTTAAAACTCAAATACATAACCTGAAATATGTGTGTTTTCTACTTAAACTCAGTACAAATATGGTTAAAACCGACACTGGTTGAAGTTTCGACTTGCTGGAAAGAAACCTGCACGCAGAGAGAATGCCTCGCGACTGGTTGGGTTACGATAGGGAAGAGAAAAATCCCTGCCAGTAACCGAATCTGTACCTTCCAGGCCAAGTCTCATTTCTTTGCTTAGTTTTCGCGGCTGAAACATAGCTCTCTGTACAGCTGGAAATACTCAATGCCTGTAACACTGACAAATCCCGGTTCAACATTAGCAGGTATTCTAAGGTTTAAACAGGACGGTAGTGAGTGAAGGTGAGTCCAACTGAAAGTGACTGATCTACACGTTGCGATATAACTTAACCGCTTTAATGCCGACACCACAGGCATTAGGAGTGTGTACTGCAACACCAAGAACACTTCCGCTAAACCTGAAATAACTTAAACTTTTTAACATTGAATCCGTAACTTTTTTTGCATGAGATCTTACAGTCTGATCATTTAAGTAAAATTCACTAACACAGTACCAACTCTAAGTAATTTATTTTTGCCGAAAGATACATATTATTAAATTCTTGAGGTAATGAGAGACTGAGAGGGTGTGTATAATAAACAAAAGGTTATGAGATCCCTATAACATACCGTGCAAGCCCATAAGTTTGTGAGATGTCGAGGCTCCTACACTTTCTAGACAATCCGCTCAGAGGTGACGGTGAGGATGGGAAACGTTCTTTCTGAGTACTTCGGTTACCCCTACCAATTCGCATTCCACCGTATGCTCCACAATCATCATCTATCATCTGGGGCTGGTACAATAGGCCAAACAGTGATCGTAGTACGAACTGGAGTCAGGCTCACGCCACGAGAAAAATAAAAAAATATGAATGTAAGGGTTCAATTGGGAATTGAACCCTCGACCTTCCGGCTTGTATTATATTGGTTCAACCAATTAAGCTACCGCATTCCCCGAGAGTGTTTAGTAGCTGTAAGGAAGACCGAATGAAGCTGATTTGTTTCAGTGTCACCATATAGGAGGTGCCTTGTTTGCTTGGGCCCTGAAAAGTTACCTGCTATTAGTAGCTTGGCGCGACTGGAAGACATAATGCTGGGATACGTAACAGGGCGGGTCACTGCAACGTAACGGTCGAGAGAAATGGCACACAGATTCAAGATGGAGGCAGTGCACATCCACACGTCCACAGCAAGCCATATGGAGCACCACACGTCGCCGAAGATCCACACCTGCACAAAACAAACCACCATAATTTCTTAAGATTCTGTTACGAACATTTACTGATATGGCAAATAAAAATTATATCCGTGTGTCGTTTCTAATGATTTTTGAACGAAAGATTTTTACATGCAGGGGTTCATAAAAAGTTCCGTGTCAACTTTCGAGGTATAAGAACAGCTGGGCCGTACGTAATATCTGTACATAAGAGTACAAATTCTGTAAGAACACATCCATTACAAGTTTATGATCGTTAACAAATTTTCGCCTGCGCCCCACTTGTAACGCGGCATAGTAGTATCATAAATTTGAAAAATTTTGACAAGTTTTGGTTGAAATATTTTCTGAGTATGAGGAAAGTGTTAAATTACTAACTCTAAAAATTAGCTCGAAAAATTTTCCGCAACATATTGTAACGGATTTGATCAAAATATTGCCAGGCAGCAGCTGTGTAAACACTCTCCAATCATGCAACAATATCAGAGACGTGCTTCCGATGTGGTCTACGCCATGCAACAGTACAGAACTGTGCTTTCTGTTTTGTCTCCTTCACGCAACAGTACAGTGTTGTGATTTCTGTGTGGTCTGCGCCTCGCAACAGTATAGAGCTATGCTTTCTGTTTGGTCTGCACCACGCAACAGTACAGTGCTGTGTTTCTGTGTGGTCTGCGCACGAAACAGTGCAGAGCTATGCTTTCTATGTGGTCTGCACCACGCAACAGTACAGAGCTCTGCTTTCTGTGTGGTCCGCGCCACCCAATAGTACAGACATGTGCTTTCTGTGTGGTCTGCGTCACGCAACATTACATAGCTGTGTTTCTGTGCGGTCTGCGTCACGCAACAGTACAGAGCTCTGCTTTCTGTGTGGTCTGCACCAGGCAACAGTACAGAGCTATGCTTTCTGTTTGGTCTGCACCACGCAACAGCACAGAGTTGTGTTTCTGTGTGGTCTGCGCCTCGCAACAGTACAGAGCTATGCTTTCTGTTTGTTCTGCACCACGCAACAGTACAGTGTTGTGTTTTCTGTGTGGTCTGTGCCTCGCATCAATACAATGTTGTGTTTTCTGTGTGGTCTGCGCCTCACAACAGTACAGAGTTGTGTTTCTGTGTGGTCTGTGCCACGCAACAGTACAGAGCTCTGCTTTCTGTGTGGTCTGCACCACGCAAAAGTACAGAGCTATGCTTTCTATGTGGTCCGCGCCACGGAACAGTACAGAGCTAGCTTTGTATGTGGTCCTTTCTACGCAATAGTACATAGCTGTGTTTTCTTTGGGGTTCGTGCCGAAGAATTATAAGAGTTTCCGAAACAGCCGAGGAGTCGGTCCAGGAAAGTTCACTTGAGAGTTCAAGCGATGAGATTTCGGTCGAAGGGAATTCAGAAAGTAGCTGAATAATTGAAGTGTTAACAGATGTTCAAGACATGAATTCGTGTGTAATATTTACGGTGATCTTGTGAGTGTAAGAACTAATTGCATTTACGACCTGTATATGGTCAATAAATCCGATTACCAATCCGAATTCCGTTCTTAGTCACTAACATACTTGACAATATATCTTCAGTAAATATTAAATTTTCTCAGAAAATGAAGCGAAGGGGACTTTAATGCCTGTGTCATCTCATAATTCTCGAAATTCTGATCCAATCATCAGCGAAGAGGCAAAGACATAGCGAATGCGCCCGAAACGATAAGCAATACCACACATTTTTCAGCTTGCTCAGAAAAGGTAACAAAACTTGTTAAATAAATTAACATTCTTGTGCAAAATTTTGGCTTACCGATTTACAATGTTTCTCAACGCGAAACTTAAAAGATTTTATTGACTTTTTATAAATTATTCCTCGTCTTGTTTTTTATTTAAAAATAAAATTTCTGAGACTGTATTCTCTCTCCATCCATGGGTGAAAACCTACTAAGTTGGGGGGAAATCGATAGATCTAATTCCTATCGCAGGACACTAGAACCAACACAAAACAGGATATACACACCAGACATAATGGTCGCCATCAGAGGGAGTTAAGATAAATATTACAAAACTTCACACAAATGAGGCATTGCATCTATGGCCAGGCATTATTAAATGGTCAGTGTCAATAAAATCATAGCATTGCAGAAATAGAAGAGATAAAATCGAAAAGAAAAAAAAAATATAAAATCAATGATAGGACAGTCTATCGACTTATAAAATCAGATATAAGACTATACTCGTGTATGTATATATATAATAAGACCTAACAGAAGGTTTTGATAGTATTTTCCAGCCTCAGAAAATTGTTTTTAAATAAGGTAAAAAACAGAACGACGGATAATGTTCAAAAAGTCAATAATTGTAGTAACAGACCACCCAACACATGGAAATAAACATGGGCCTGTAGATCTATTCCGAACTGTCACGGGTTTGTTACAAAGGGTCGGGATAGCTCAGTCGGTATACCGACTGGCTACGGGACTAGTCGACCAAGGGATTGGAGTTCGAGTCCCGACGGAGGCAAGAATTTTTACTTCTCCAAGTCGTCCAGAGCGGCTCTGGGGCCCACCCAGTTTCCAATACAATGGGTATCGGGGGCGTAAAACTCACCACTTACCTCCAGCTAGTACCGAGGTCAAGAAAAGGTGGATCTATACATCCACTCCCCCATACGTCTTCATGGTGCATTGCATAATCAGTTAAGCACAAGGACAACTTTACTTACTGGCTTGTTATACTTTTGCATCCAGACTGTCCCAGTATTTTCCTAGAAGCTGCAATGCCTCAGACATTACAGCTTCCTACTTTAAACACCAGATTCAGATGTTTGCAAGGCTGTCACGTTGAAGCAGCCCAATATAAATAATCGGAAGGCAATACATTATTCATGCACATGAACGACTAACGCCCTATGTCCAGTCGCCATGCGTGTTAGGAAGTAGTTACGAACACGAAAAAAGATGGCAGCAAAAGACTGCTATGGAAGATGATTTGAGTCGGTATTCTTGTATTACCTTTGCTGAAGAGACTTCACAGCATACTTCCACATAGCAGCACTGAATAGTGTATATTGCTGTTCTGTCATGCCTAATATCTTAGTAAAACGTAGGTATTTTTTAAGAATTTTTCAAGTCCATAGCGTGCATTCACACTCTGGTTTCAAAGTCTCTCTCGAGGGCTATAATTTATAACAGTGAATCACGTAACACAACCACAGTGACATCGTAACTCTTTCTCTTCATTATTTCGAAAGCATTTTGCTAGAAATATAGAGGTTTGTCATTTTCTTGCCATTAAAATATTTTTTTTCTTAATTTCGAAAGTCTGTATGTTTGTAACGGAATTATAAAGGTAAATAAATAAACAGTGGAGCAAGAAATGCAGAGTTAAAATGAAATTAATATATATAAAAAAAAGTAAAGCTATCCCTGTACCAGGCCGTGAAGGCCCATACGGTTGTGAGACGTTGAGGGTCCCACATTATCTAGACAATCGGCTCAAAGGTTGTCAGCCTTACGCGCCGGCCGCGCTTTACTCCCCAGGAAAATTATTTAATTAATTCCTGGTACTCGTTTCTGTTAGAGGTTGAGTAAACCCCAGGGCCATGTGCGGCTGGAAGGATTAGGTCAACTGAAAAAAATGCAATGACCTCATTGGGACTTGAACCCGCGACCTTCCGGCTTATGAAATTATTATATAATTTTTTGAAAAGAAATATTCAAGTATACAAAACAAGCATTAAACAAAGATCTGAGAAGTTCGTTTCAAATCTGATAAAATTGTTAATATGTCTCATGAAAGGATGGAATAAACTTGAGGAAGGAACAGACTGGAGGGTCTAACACCTTCAAGAAGGAGAACACCATCATAATATAATTCTTTCATACAATTGAACTTATTAGTACTGCTCTTTCATCTACAAATGGGTCCCTGAATTAGTACTTTTCTTACGCGGCCTCCGTAGTCTAAAGGTAACGTTCCCACCTCATGACTCGTAGTACGCGGGTTCAAATACCCGGCGGAGGGCAGAAAAATTCAGGGAACAAGTCCTCCGGGAGGGACTTTAAGCCGTGGGTCCCGTGTCGTAGCTTTACGGCACGTAAAAGAACCTCATATCTCCAAAGGAGGTCACTGAGCCAAATTAACGGACGTTTCCCACCCAACAGCAGTCTCTAATACCTCTGGTAGATGGGGGAAGCATTATAGATACCTCTCAGCTAGTAGAGCCGGTCTCGCTGGCTGGGCGGGACTGATGGTAAGCACCAGTACCGGTAGGATATAGAGACTGGTAGAAATCATAGAGGAAATCACATTGGACCAGTACAGGTCTCAGTGCATGGGGAAACCCACCCTCTCCAATAACTAACTAACTAGTACTTTCCTTAAGACTTTCCTTTAAAAAGATTAATGCCTTTCTCAGCTTTTCGCTTTCATTTGGATATGTATGAAGAACGATATGGGAAACAGAGAAAAATACGTATGAGTTATGTAGGATTTGGGGTTGTCACAGAGGTCGTTATAGTGCATTCTATCTACTAGGGTATAACATCATGTAATCCGCTGAAAGCCAGCCGACGTATCGAAGGAACAAAAATAGCTTTGACACAAGTTTCTTATTTGGCTTACTTTTTTACTTTTAAGATAGAAGCGACATGTTCCTCCGAAACGTCTGGTGACTTTCTACTGACTATATGATGTTATATCCCAGAATATACGTAGTATATCACTCTTTATTACGTACAAGTAACTTCATGATCTAAGGTCTCCTTATAATAATATCAGGATATTTCATGAAGATGTTTAGAATAATGTGAGTTGTAGCATGGGTTGTGCAGACAAAAAATGAATACATAAATTTTAATGATCAGACCACATGGAAAGGAAACCTAACAGAAGAAGGGAATACGGGACCGTACTACTGAGAGGGACGTGCCGATGCATTGAACTGACTGCATACATTGATAACTTCGAGCTATCGTCGGAGCGGTAAAGAAGATTCGACCCATGTTCATACTCCTACAGTTCGCTGAAATGGTGAGAGGTTCAAGCTAACAAGTAGAGCAGTCTTAAAGACATCTTAAAAGCAGGTCCAGGCGTATTTGTCATTAGAGTCTCTGCCTGTTTATTGTGTTCTAGGTAAAATAGATATTGAATTTCAGAGAGGATGGGCTGCACTGCATATCGTAACATGGAACACCATACTGGTGCCCAGAAAATGTGTAAGTTAAGACATTTTTACGACAGCATAACTTTCAAACGGCTCTTTTAACAAAGCTCCTTATTTAGGAATATAAGGTCTGACTTTTCAGCTCCGATTTGATTCAGTCACTTCTCCTGCAGTATTTCTTTTATTGCTAGTGGGGTGGGACTTAGTCCCTTGCACTGCGGCCACTTCTGGCCTATTGTACCAGCCCCAGATGAGAGGTGAGGGTGATTGTGGAGCAATTGGTGGAATGAAGATTGGCAGGGGAAACCGAAGTACTCGGAGAAAACCTGCCCCAGCGCCACTTTGTCCACCACAAATCCCACTTGACCAGACCCGGGGTCGAACCCGGGCCGCCGCGGTGGGAAGCCAGCGACTAACCGCTTGAGCTATGGGGCGGCCCTCTCCTGCAGTATGAGGAGCTCTATTATTTTATTTGCATAATATGCATAATTTGTTGCTCGTGCGCGCGCACAGGTGTGTGTGATAGTGGGGGTGGGGGCAGGTCAGTAAAACAAGAAGAAACTTTCGAATGTCAACATGCAATGATGAGTTTTATAAAGTTGTAATAATACTACAAACTGTTCGAAGAGTACAGAACAGTGGGTGAGCACAATAGAGTCTGTCTCTGCCAGTAGCACCAGCGCATGGGCTGAAGCCGGGCTAAGTCACAGAACGAGGATAAATGGAAAAATAATTTATTATTTTTTTAACATATGCACGGGGTAGCGTAGTTGGTTGAGGCACTATGCTACAAGCCGGAAGGTCGCGGTTTCGAGTCCCTACGAGGTGGATTTTTTCATTTTACCTAATCCTTCCAGCCGCACAATGGCCGTGGGGTCGACTCAGCCTCTAGCAGAAATGAGTATCAGGATTCTTCCTGTGGTGTAAAGGGCGGCCGGCGCTTAAGGCTGACAACCTTACTGCAATCTATGAGACGACTCTCTAGAAAATGTAAGAGCCTCGACGTCTAACAACCTTATGGGCTTTCATGGCCTGTGATAGGGATAGCTTTACCCTATTTACCTTCATGTTTATTTAAGTTTTCGGACATTTCAGTTATCATATTAATTCAAAATATACTACGAGACATGTATATATGCTCATAGATTTAAATAATAATCGCAGTTATTTGCCAAAACTCTGAGGAAGATAGAGGAAGTCAGGTGAACAGGTAGGCCACAACACTTTAAAGTACGATGTGATTGATAACGGAGTGATCTTGTGAGATACGTGGAAAGTAAAAACAAATGTGAGAATGTTTACACATGCGAATCTATCAGAACTGATATAGGTAAGAAAAGTATATAGTGTATCAGAAGTCAGCTTAAGCTAAAAGAACCTTATCATAAACAAGCTGGAGCACATCTGAATGCATTCGACTTCTACTGTTTTTAAATCCCAGACTTCTGCATTATATCTACGTCTGGAAACAAAGTTTATAGCCTCAAACCATATTTTTGTCGGAAAAGAGACACTCTATAATTTGAACAGGTAGCTCTCTACTGTGAAGTGCATCTTCCTCGGAGGGAGGTGACATCTTTTTCTAGCAGGCGGGTAAGTTATGAGCCCTAACACATCTTGGCGGTTCCGAGTCGACAGGGAGAGCGGGGTTCTTGCTCTACTGCGACATCTCTGAAGTACAGGAATATCATTCTTGGCAATATTCAGAAGGGAAATTATAACACACTAGGGAAATTATACAACGTCCCACAATGGTTGATACACAGCGACCGATATTTCTAGAAGAGTTTCCTGTTGGACACATTGCCATTTTGACTAATTGCCTGCTTCTTTGTACATTCTCACACACGCGAATCAGTGTGCACATAGGGGACACCTCCTACTCGAACTCTCCCCCGCCCTCTATCCACAATTAATTCTACTGACATCGTCATTATTATTATTTTATTATATTATATTGTATTAAATTATATTATATTATTAAAAGCAACTTAGATTTGTGATAATGTTATTATTTTTTATTTTTATTATTTTGTTTGTTTATTTATAGGCATTAATTTGTTTTCCTCCAATGCTTACCTCTAATTAGTATTTGACTTTATGTTGTGTTTGTCCAGTATGTAACTACTTGTATCTACACTGTGTTGTGTCTGTAACTGTGTAACTGGCCTTGGGGTTGTTGGCTCAACACATAAATAATAAAGAATTGAATTAAATTATTATTTGGATGTTGTGTTAGCATACAAACAAGTAAGAATTAAGGGAGCTATTGTTATTATCACTAACTTCTGTCTGTGTATGTAAGTGTATTGTTTTTCTCGCCACATGATGGCATAACCATTGGAAATTTACTTATTTTATTTTCCTCGCCTGTTAATGTTAACTTTATTTTTGGAATTATTATTAATTTATTGCCCTTATATAGATGTGTATTTCTATGTAGTCGTGCTAACGTTGTAAGTGGCCTCTGTGCTGTTAAGTTTGCACGTAAATAAACAAACACGAATTTAATTATATATATATTAGGCCCTCTGGCCTGTTTCAAATTAGAATTCATCTGGAAATTTGGTTCATATAGACAGTTGGTAGGTCTCCTTGAACGGGAGATCAGCCCTCTTGCAAGGTCGCTACCAAAACGGGGCAAAACAAGCACAGAAGAAGCGGGGATATACATCCGTGCCTCGAGTGGGATTCGAGCGCATGAACCGAGTGTTTGAGCTTTCGAAGTTATTTCATGCCTTAGACTGCACTACCTCTCTGATCGGGGTAATTATTTTAGTAACATTTTAAGGAATGACTTGTGAAAATATATGTCTAAGCATTATGTAATCTCCAGAAGCCTATATCCGTGCATTACATACGCTTCTCTTCGGTCATATGGAACGGAAAATAAGTTGAATTAAAAAACTTCTACATATTTTTATTTGAGGAGTTTCGTCTGCACGAGATTTTGAGAAACCAAATTAACTTTATTCTTTCATGCATCCGCCAAGTACAGATACTGAACTTATAACACAATTCTAAGATATCAAAATAAAAAGAACATCATCCTGCATGCGAGCGCGGAAGATAGGATCTACATGATCAGGGGATGATCCCTTCTCTCGAGAGAAGCGCGGCTCCGAATCAGTGGCAGAGCCTCACCACTTCTGACACCGATCTCACAACACAATTGTGCGCACACCTACATGATCTCTTTTCTTATCAGCCATCTCAATTTTGCGTCTGGATTCCCTACTACGTAAGTGGGCACGTTTCTTTCTATTGTAAACCCCACACGAATGCTCCTAACGCTGTTTTGTAGATCGAAAAAAGGTGGTGGGGGGCATAAATTACGGCCGGTATGGGGGGGTTTGCCGATCACGGTGACCGCACGCTCTAAGACATGAAAAGTCTTCTCTCGTTGGAACGCTGGGATCTTGGGTTTGAATCCCACTCAAGGTATGGATATCTGTGTGCGTTTATTCTGTGTCTGCGTTCTGTGCGTAGGTAGCGGCCTTGCAACTGGCTGATCCCCCATTCAAAGAGTCGTACTTTCTGTGTCTCAAAGTTTACGAAACTGAAGAAGAGGCCAGGATCCAACAAAGGGCTGTAGAGCCATAGATAGAGGGAGAGGCGGGTTTTACTTCAGGAACTGATACAGTTTGGCAGTTGGGAGGGGGCAGTGTTTGATGAAGCTAATTGAGCCAATCGACACATATACAATTTATATACTACTGGTACTCCAGTACTGGCGCTTCTGGGGTGAGGAAGTGGAGTGCGGGATGATGGGGTGGCCAAGGGTGGAGAGGATGGAAACAGACGTGCCTACCGTGTGTAACATCAGTTCAGAACGTATCGGCCACTCGCGTTCTCGTATAGGTCTCAAATGGACTGATATAAAACAGTGCTTTTTGGCTCAGGTAGTAGTTGCTGATCCATGCTGCTACACAATGCCTTTAATGGTTCCAACTTCCTGCATTCCTCAGAGCTCTCAAGATTAGAGCCTTGTACGGTATCTACACAACTAACATAGACAGGGCAGGGGGAAGATAAAGATAACAAGAAGGAAAGAAAGGGAGACAATTAAAGAAATTAGATTCCATGCAGTTTCAAAATATGGTACTCTCAACTGTNTACCTACTTATGGCTCTACGGCCCCTTGTTGGGCCTTGGTCGCTTTCCTTTCCAGTTTCTTGATCCTATACACAGTCGGTAGGACTCCCTGGACGGAGGATCAGTCCGTTGCACACACACAATCATAGAATAAACGCACACAATACAGACATCCATATCTTGAGTGGGATTGGAACCCACGATCTCAGTCTTTGAGCAGGCGAAGACCATTCATGCCTTAGATCGCGCGGCCACTATGATCGGCATAGTATAAGTAACTGAATGGTAAAATTTTTATCAACAGGTACTATGTAATTGCAGATTACTCTAGACACAGTGCCGACATGCTTACACTTGGCGACGTTTCGGTAGAACTTACTGTCTCCTTGTCCAGAGATAAAATGTAATCGAAGGTACGAACAAAAAAGAACAAACTCCGTGGTCTGTAGTCCACAAGCGAACTATACCGACTGAGCGACCGCCGCTTGTAGGCGAACTTAGTGCCAACTTTAGCGGATAGATGGTGTCGCGTGGTCTGCGTAACGAATCCCCACGGCCGTTAATTTCGGTTTTATAGACCGGAGACTCTAGTTCCTTGAAATAGCTCCTAAATTATCCTCACGAGGTTAAGTGGACCCCGTTCCAGACCCACTACTTTTTAGAAAACCTGGTAGAGCCGTGAATCGAACCAGGACCTCTCTGTAGCCAGGAACTCTGACCACTAGACCACAGAGTGGTGCACCACATGAAAACATTATACTCGTATACTGACGGTAGCAAAAGTAAAGTGCATCCACTCTAAGAAATGACGGCGCGTTATATTTTGTTTAGAAAATGTAGTGAAAGTGAAGTGCTATGTAGGTATATTTGAAGGAATACCGGAAGTGTGTTTAAAACGAAATCTTTTTTTTTTTTTAACTCCAATAATTATACAATCTATCCATTAAGTGTGGACAATAAGTACATTTTGTGGTTTACATATAGAAAAGGAAAGAGAGTACTTGACGTGGTGAGAATATTCCAATGAACATGCTCAATACTTATTTTAACTACTTAGTATTATGCAGTTAAGTGTTGTATTATTCGAATCTGGTGGGAAAATCTGATGGTTTAAATCTGTTTAGCCTCCTGATTTCCCCTTCGTCGTCGAGTAGTTTTTGTGCCAAGTCGTTCGGATGGGCCTGGAGTTTGATTTTATACTTTTTTTTTGTTTCCTCTCGTACTGTTGGTACATCTAGGTCCTTGTGTAGTACCGTGTTCGGCACATACCACGGTGCGTTAACTATTATTCGTAATACTTTGCTTTGAAATCGTTGGAGAATTTCTATGTTTGAGTTACTGGCTGATCCCCATAATGGTATCCCGTACGTCCATATCGGTTTGAGCATGGTTTTGTACAGTAAGATCTTGTTTTCTGTCGATAGCTCCGACTGCCTTCCCAGCATCCAATACATCTGTCGGAATTTTATTCCGAGTTGTTTTCTTTTGGTGTGAATGTGTTTTTGCCATGTCAATCGTTTATCCAGGTGTATACCAAGGTATTTGGCGTCTTCTGCTTGTGGTATCTGAGAGTGATTTAACGTTACTGGAGGACAGGTAGCGCGTTTCATAGTAAACGTTACATTCGTAGACTTATTTTCATTTGCCTTCATACGCCACTTTTTCAGCCAGTGTTGAATTTTATTTAGGTGGTCTTGTAAGTTCCTGGATGCGGATAGAGGATTGGTATAAACAGAATCTAGTAGTTTATTAATCATAAAGTAATGGTCTACATTACTAACTGATGATTAAGTACCGGGTTTCAAATAGTAGAGAGAGTATAGTAAAGTATAGTTGGCGACCATTTAAGATCATCAAAAGCAGTAATTACATTTAAATTCAACTGACCAACCACACAATTCATGACTGTTTGTTGCATTAATGAGCAATCACAATTCATAACGCTCTTTATCACTACATAAATTCTCCCACGAAACGACAATACTTTCTGTCACTTCCACACTGCGCGATAAGCACAAGGCTCTGAAGTGAACATGGACTGCTGTGCAAAATTTAAATGTAGAAAATGTATACTTGTTCAAGTGTATTCAGATAACAGACGGACCATTCGTGTGAACATTCGTTGTTTATTTCAAGCGCCGTATTTCCCTATATAAGGATCGTCACTATATTCAATTAAAGTTTACTGAAGTAAAGAATTTGGGAAATACACTAACAGATTAAAACTGTATTAGTTGAGAAATTAAGAGCAGTATAAATTCAGGAAATTCGTGATATCATTCGGTGCAGAATCTCCTATTTTCCTTCTGCTATCTACAAACGTGAACATTAAAATACATAAAACTACAGTATTCTTCGTAATTTTGCATGAGTAAAAAATTTTACTTATTTATTATCTCAAGAGAAGAAAGCAGACTGGAGGTGTTCGGAAACAGGGTTCTGAGAAGGATATTTTGACAGGAAAGATGAAACAACAAGAATCTAGAGAAGACTGTATCATGAACAGCTTCATTTTCGTACTCCTAGCCAGACTGTTAACTGAGTTGGCAATTGACAAGAATTCTACATGAGCCGCTGTGACAAGAAGGCCTGAGCGCGGGAAGCTGAAGATTCTCCATTGTGTTAAATGTGTTTCCAGTGTACGGCTGGTGAAGACTGTAATAGACTGAGGACACTAGTCTCTGTGTGTGTCAGTGATCTGTAAGGTGTAGTGCCGAGTGCTGTATACAAATGGTTAATAAATCCATTCATCAATCCATTCCCTGTTTATAGTCACATACCCGTAAATACGTGACAATATACGATTATATGCATCCATAAGTTAATAATTCTGCCTCAGGCGACGGAGAGTCAATAAACGGGTCTCAAATAGATATAAAATGTAAAACATGTGATATTCGAAACTGAAAAATGTCTATTTATCAACATATCCTCCACATTCATACACTTAAAGAAACCTTCCCTTCTTTCGCCCTAACACATATTCTATACCAGCTCTGGCCCACTACCTGCTGGCCATTCCACCAGACCCTTCCCCTCCCCCTCTCTACTATTTCCCTATGTAGCCACACTCCTTCTCTTAAACAGCTGTGTTTACTCGACTGGAAGCAGTCTGTCGCACCTGCTCTGCTGGTTCGCTCGCAGATTTCTTATTGTCTTCTACCTGGAAGATGCAGGCGATACATTCCTCCGAAACGTCTACACGGCGCCACATCCCAGAAGACGGCTTACTTCATTGTCACCGCCGTGAAAACCTCAATACACTTGTCCAGTCACAATAGTATCAGTGCGTCGAATACCGCAGCATAAAAGTCTTCTAACTGTTGCTTCAGCTACTTTCACACCTCCGTTTCAGCTTCTTCGTCATCGCCTAAACGTTTGCAAGCAAGTTTTTTTTCTTCTTTTTTTAGCGGACCAAAGAGACGGTAGTCACTAGGGGCCAACTCCGGGCCGTAAGGCGGTTATTCAAGAAGTTTCCACTGTAGTTCTTGAATCCTCTCCTGGGTTGCTCGACCTGTAGAGTCTGGCATTAACATCTTGCCAGTTGGCCTGAAAGTTTTCTGCGAATCGCATCCCGCAACTTCAACAAATTCTCACAGTAAGATGTAGAAGTCACATTTTCACCACGCTTATGAAAATGGTCTAATAAGTACTCCTTGAGAATCCCAAAACATGGTAAGCATAACTTTCCCAACTGATGGCGTACCCTTGAACTTCGAACTTCTTTTTGAAGGTGAACAGGAATGTTTCCATTGTATTGAAGCACGCTTTGACTTGTGTCATGATTCTTCCCCAGTAACAGTCTTGTTAAGCATACTCTTGGGACGCGCCATAGCTCAAGCGGTTAGTCGCTGGCTTTCCACCGCGGCGGCCCGGGTTCGATCCCGGGGTCTGGTCAAGTTGGGTTTGTGGTGGACAAAGTAGTTCTGGGGCAGGTTTCTCCGAATACTTCGGTTTCCCCTGCCAATCTTCATTCTACCAATTACTCCACAATCACCCTCACCTATCATCTGGGGCTGGTAAAATAGGCCAGAAGTGGCCGCAGTACAAGGGACTTAGTCTCACCCCACCAGCAATAAAAAATAAGCATACTATTTTCTTCTACTTCATCCTCATACCGTGAGAGATGTTGCGTGAACAGACCCACTCGGTTCATATTTTCTCGATCCTTCAGTTCTCTGGGCAATCACCGTGCGCACACTTTCCGAAACTTCAAACTATCATGCATTATGCTCTATGCTAAACCATGGGAACGCCCTAGTACAGATGCTACACTGCCTATCGTTATTCTCCTTTCAGTTTGAATCAACTGTGTAACCCTCTGCACAGTTGCTTCTGTTGCAACGTCAACAGGGAGACCTAGTCGGATATAATCTGCGAATTTCGAACTTTCCTGGAGAGAAATTCTCGACCTTGTTGGGAACCTCTTTAGGCTGCAAATATTTCTCACCGTGAACAGGAAATATTTCTTTATGAATATCCTTTGTATTGAGTCATTTTTCCAATAAAAAATGGACAAGAGAAACGTTGCTCTTCGGTAGTAACATCCTCAAGTATGGTGACTAATTTGACTGCTGAAACCAACGTCTGAACATGCGCATGGGCGTCTGCTACCTAGAATGTAATAAATCTGGGCTTCGCTGTTACCTAATGATGTCCATAGAAAACTTATTACGTCCATCGCAGGTGTTTTACTTCCATTTGTGACCTATTTACTGACCCTCCCTCGTATAATAAAGAGCAAAATGAAACATAGGACACAGTATTTCTAATATTTACCTCACATTCACCGTAGCTGCCCTTTGTCTTGATACACTGCGATTTTTAGTGTCATTATTTTAAAAAAGACCTGGTCGTATATTTTGGTAAATACGTCACTTGTCGTTCATGTTACGATTCTGTCAGTATCTTAGACCGTGAGTGTCGACAGGTGTGATGATTGGTGAATAATAAATTATGAAGGATGTGGAAGGAAACTGTCGTGACATAAATTCAGTTACTGTTGCAGAATTTGCCTGAAGGCCGTGGCGAAAACTACGAAAGAACTCCGAATGGCCAAATCGACGGAGATAGATTTCAACCCAGGACCTTCAAAGTATAAAACCAGTCGATCACGACGTTCTGTTAGAAATGTCATGAGTACACGCACATATATATGAGTGTAGGAACAGATTCATTCAGCCTGTCAAGAAATTCAAGGCTCATTTCCGTGTTCAAAAGCAGCACCACTGCCTCTTACATCAAGCCATATGAAACCCGTCCGTGACGTCACAGCCTCTTCCTATGGACTAGGTGCTCTCCCATATTCACCTAGGTTTCGCCAGCGGTCTCTTTCTCTTTTCAGCCTCATATTTTGTATGCTTTAACGTATTTAGGTTTAATTTACTTCACAATTGGAGATTTTAGGTTTAGATTGTGGCTCCTGGCTCATGGCAGGGTGTAGGTTAGGAACAGCACTGAAACTTGAGGCAGCATTTTCCTTGTAAACGTTAGTAACTGCCTACCAGAATATACGGTTACATAACACAGAGACCACAATCTACGTAATATATAGTTCAGAACCCTTCGTTAGCTGATAGTCTCTCAGCTGCTCAAGAAGTACATAGCATTACCTGGAACTATGAAGTTGATTGTCGGGTTCATAATAGGACCCCCCAGGTCTCGCCTTACTTACTAGTTACATCCTGTCCGCACGGACACATTTTTTCCTCTAAGATACGTTTTAAAGTTATTTCCTCACTTACACTTTAATATTCTAAGTTCAATTTTTCCAGCAAAACTGCAATGTGTGTTTGTGTTTATACGTAAATTCATATTTACAAACTTGGGGGTATAGCAACAAATATCGTCCCCACACTTAAATCCGTCCTCCTAGAACTAAAACAAACTCCGTGGCTTTTAGTCCGAAAGCGAACCATGCCGAACGAGCGACCGCCGCTTGTCGGCGAAGTTAGTGACAACTTCTGATGATAGAGGGTGTCGCGTGGTCGGCATAACGGATTTCCACGGCCGTTAATCTTTGGTTTCCTAGACCGGAGCCGCCACTTTTCCATTCAAGTAGCTATTCAATTATCCGCACGAGGCTAAATGGACCCCGTTCCAGATAAACTACTTCTCAGAAAATCTGGCAGCGCCGAGAATCGAACCCGGGACCTCTGGATTTTTAGCCAGGAACTATGACCACTAGACCACAGAGACGGCCGTCCTCCTAGTTTAACGAAAGCAATAGGGCATACTTACACGGCGGAAAGCTGAACCATTGTGAATGGTTCGTGTTGCTTTATGTGAGAATTAGAACTGTGTCCATCAAAGGTTTCGCTCTACAGAAAAATTGAGTATATATTTGGAAAGCTAGCATTTTCACATACCGACATCATTACACAGCCTAATAACTGTATATTTTCATTATTAATATACATAAATTTCTGTATACAACGAAAATTTCATATCTTAAAACTGGTCTGAGAAACAGTGCACTGGGTGACAAGGGCAGGCCTATTGATCCTTCCGACTTTTCCTTATATAATTTAGCCACTCTGTATTTCTGTAGTTTATAGCAACACGCCTCACTAGCGTAGGCTATATGATGATGAGCAGTTGCTAGACCCGCGATCGCTGTAGTTAAGCCCTTCCTTTTAAATGACTTAGGAAACAGTTCTAGTTCTTTTTGTGAACTTGAAGTTATCATTTGAGGCAAACAGCGGCATCATACTCACGTAATGAAGAGAAGCGTAGCGTACAGTAAGTTCAATAGGGGATTAAAAATCTACCGAAATATCTAAAAAATCTAAGTCACGGAACTTATTACAAAGAAGTCTGGATATGTTGTCATCGCGCACGTGCATTTGGAACAGAAATGCGGCAGAGAAATTTCATGATATGTGTATGCAGTAAGTGATCCGAGAATATTCCAAAATTTGAACATCTGGAAGAAACATTAAGACATAGTAAAGAACTTGGAGACTACATTGTCTGGAGAATACAGCCTAGAATTCTTGATATTTTCGTCCTTATATTATTACAATTCCCTGAAGCGGGGGTACCCTTCAGAGGATCCTTCAGGGTGAGTATAGGTTCTCGTGATCACCTGACAGGGCGAGCGGGGGAGAACAAAGAAATCAGCAAGGCGGAAATACCCAAAGAGAAATAACCAAATCAAATATTAACAAAGAATAAATATAATATATTAATAAAGAAAGAATACAAACATGATGTAAATACCTGTATCAGAATGACTGCAGAGTTCGCTGTTCTAAGATTGAATACCACGTAGAGAAATCAATTTGGACGGTCGAGGATGACCTCGACCGGTGGTCCGAAATGAGAAAACAATCTACCCCTTCAACGGTTGGGAAACCAAGAGCCCTTAGCTCCACTCGTTAGGCCGCTAAGTCGAACTACAATTAATTATAACACTATGACTGATTTACACAATTTACAATCACTCCACACTAATCTTCTGATTCTATTTCTACTAGTCTTTACTATCCGTTTCACGGCAACAGATTTATAACACAGGAACTATAGAAGTCTCATTAAATTACACACTCCCAGTATCGACGTAACACAGCGCATGTAACGTCACACACTAAGCCATCTAATTCTTCTTCTGGCCACACTGCTGTTCCCTTGGAACTTCCGAACTCAAGTGAAGTCCATCCATTACTCAAGCTTACGACTGCCTGCAAACGGCCTACGTTGCCCCTATAAACCTTCGTTGCCTGAAATGCGTTGATGAAATCCGTTAAAATATTGTCAAATTCTGCTTTACTCTAATTGAGGAGAATATAAAAATATATTTGTTTTAATCTGAGTTTTCATTAAAATAATATTTTGTAACAATAATTTTCAGTTGCTTCGTGGGGGCGTGAAACATGGTCTCTTGCTGTAAGGGAAGAATCATCACTATTGCAAAACATCGTACTCAGGCAAACATTAGGACCTTATGAAGATGAAATACAGTAAGTATTGTGGCATATTCGCTCAAAGCAAGAATTGTGTAGTCACAACAACCGACCTTTGCTAGGCAGCGGCCCGTAAACAACAGAGGAATAATGTTTTTTGGTGCAGTCCGTACCGACGGCTGCGAACGCGACAATGAAGGACGTCTTGCCACGGATAATCAACAATTACACTGCAACAGAGGAACAATGTTTTCTACGCGGTCCGTGCCGAGGTATTATAAGCGGACACTTTTTTTTCAGGAGTCAGTCAGTCAGTGGAGTGGAGTTGAGTCAGTTTGTTGGTGAGTGAGTTAGGTAACCTCTGGGGTTCAGTCTCTGTGAGCTGTTAGAGGTGGGTGAGGCTGATGAGAGTTCGGGAATCCAGAGTAACGGAAACGTCCTCCGTTGGAAACCTTTACCAGAAAATTGAAAACACAGGAAGTTGAGGAGACTTAAATTTATGCTCTAGTGAACTGTAAAATGTATGAATTGGTGAAAATGCAATAATTACTTGTAGTCACAGTTCTGTAAGAGTCCAATAAATCCAATTACCAATCCAAACCTTGTCTATAGTCACTTCATCATGTGACAGTATATTACATAAAGAGAACCTTTTTGTGATTTACACAAATGTCCCCAGAATGTGGTAAAGTTGGCGACACTGGATCTTTAGTGGGACGAGCGAAACAAAGAATGAATAGATAATTCTGGCCGGGGAATTTCTTGGAAAAGTTTAATTTTGAAGATGGAGAAGCAGATTATTGTTTCTAATACATTATTTCTCAGTTGCAACTGGATTTGACCTATGGGCAAGTACTCTACAAAAATATTTACATATTTGCACATTTAATGTGATTTTATTGACATGAGATTTTGTTAACAAGTACTGCCACACTTTTAAGAAAAGAAGTTAGCGGAATTATAAAAACAGAACTACGAGACACGTAATGCACAAGTTCATTAGCTTCAATCAGCGAACAAAACACAAAATATGAGGGATTAAGAAAACACACAGAGAAGTATGAAACGAACGATGAGAGTGATTTTCAGATATAACATTGACCATTTTTGTAGAGATGTAAGTTTGTAGAAGACGGTCTGAAGAGGACTAGCGCAGGATATTATTCAATAGCAAGCGGGATTACGTGGACACTGTGTTAAAATTAGGCAAGCTGAGTGACTATACATTTTTCCAAGTAATATCCCGAATGAAAAATTGAAATAGTTCCGTCCGGTGTGACTGGTTAAGATTTTCTTATTTCAATTATTCATGCCTTTACATGTTTCGATCTTCAGAGGCCATCTTCAGAGGGACACCTTTACATCAATACTGTTAGAAGCTACCATTACAATACATGTTCACAGCCAATTGTATATTGTTGATATTGTATGCATATTTTTAACTTTTAGAAGATGTACTGTACTGATAGCTTCTAACAATTATTGATGTAAAGGTGTCCCTTTGAAGATGGTCTCTGAAGAGCGAAATATGTAAAGGCATGAATAACTGAAATAAGAAAATCTTAACCAGTCATACTAGACGAAACTATTTGACTTTTTCATAATATTAGTGTGACGGACCAGAATGAAACAAATCAAATATCCCGAATTGTTGACGTGTTGTTACTACCTCTGCTGTATTTGTTGTTATTCTTGTCGTGCCCCTCAAACTCAAATATTTGTACCATAATGGAGACTGGGTTTTACAAAGTTAAATCACGCAACGCGAGATATCCTCCAGTTCGCTGCGGTAAGATTGATTCAGTACTCCAAAATACGAGATAGCATGCAGCAACTTTAATAAATCCAGATATGTCAAGTGGAAAGCAGCGAAGTTCTAGTCTAGCAAAACGACGCGTCAGCAGTTTTTTATGTTGTAACGAGGGCACCATGCACGCTCGAACTGTGTTCAGAATACTTCGTCAACATTTTACGGAAATCCCGACTGATTCGAAGACTCAGTGTCGCCAGAAAGTTCATCTTATTCTCCGTTACACGATTTTAAAAGGCTTCTGCGTAACAGAATATTCATAGATAATTTATCATCTACAAAGATTGTTTAATGACTCGTTTCCTAGCTGCTGTTGCTCAGAGGAAAGAAAAATAAACGTTCTCTGTCGTCAACAAGTGAACTGGGAAAGGATTCATTCAGTGGACAACCCACTGGCCACAAATTGCACTCACTTTCCTTCATCAAAGGGCCATCCTATATTTAACTTTATAAATACAGTACAAAATTCTTTGACGGAGTTTTGATGCTTTCATGCCTTTAAATCTATCCACTCGAATACAAGGTCCACATAGATTCTTCTTCTTCCTTCCTTTTATGGAATCTGCCGTCAGATTTGCTTCATTCAGAAACAACTTCTGAAACTAAGAACATTCCAGATGTTCGGTATGACTTCTCCGAATGGAGCTCAGCTTATCGAAAGGTCTCTACATACATATGACAACACAACACGGAAAAATCGCAGACATATACCCACGTTGCGAGTGGGATTCGAACCCATGAACAGTCGAAGATAGACGGCGCCCTAGACAGTGCTCCCACTGTGATCATCCCGCACAACTTATGAACCCCTGCATATAGATGTATAAAGAAGATTGTATGCTTCTATATTTGTTTGTTCTTTATAATATATTGTGTATTAGTGACTACAGACGGGGCTCGGATTGGTAATTGAATTTATTGACTACGTACAAGTTGTAATTACAAATAAATATAACAATGTTGCTGATTTTTCACTCTACAAATCACTCCACATTAAATCTCTTTAGTCCGCTTTCACTAGTCTTCGCGGCAACTCTCAACAATGGCAATTCCTCTGCGGTGTTTTTAACATAACACAGGAATTATAACACTCACGCTTCAGATATCACTATACTACACTACAGCACATACAAAATCTTTAAATCACATGCTAAGTCTTCACAGGCTGTCTCCTAATAATTCTGCAATAACTAACTTCCCGTGGCTATCTCCTACCGACAACTGACTCCCTTATAAAGTCGCTGCACAGAAAACAGCCTTGGCGCGGATCTCCAGAAAACACCTGCCTGCAACACTTCTTCTATTGTTGTGTGACGTCACCACGTACGCGTAAGCTGCACGCGCTCCGTAGCGACGGTTCGTGCACGGTACACAGAAAATACTGCTCCTGTATTGTTGGCCACATGTGTTGCGAGCGTTGCCTTTCAATTAATCTACGACATACATGTCACGATACGTTTCCAAAATATAGCATGTGTTTTGGTCAAACTTGGCAAAATAGTACAGAACCTTTCTTTGCAGATTTTCGACATGTGAAAACGCGTGTGAGGTCGAGTCCAAGCCAACTCTTTTCGCATTATTTCGTCAGAAAGAGGATAATTGGCATCATGAGCACAACTGAATCGTCACAACAATATGATCGTGACATCAAAAGGACTGTTTCCATGGTAGGAAGAAAACTCAGATTAACCTGTGTTGTTGCTAGAATCGGGGGGAAACCCACGGTTTGAAATGTCGTTATTATAAATTTTTATTTCATATCCATGTGTTCCGGGAACACCAAAGTTCGTCTATTCGACTAACCCATCGTGTCTCTTCCAACCGGCGAGCCATCGGAGAAAATGGCATAGATGAAAAATGTTCGTCCTGGAGAGGCAGCCCTGGGAAAACCATTAATATTGCTGCTACGCGCGTGTGTCAGTCCAGGCCAGATTACTTCCTCAGTGCTTCCTCCTTCAGACAATACTGGTATCATGACAACAATTATTTCGGAAAAACAAAGAGGTTTGACAACAATGGGACTGTGATGGAAATGAGGTCGTGATGAAAATGGGGTCGGGATAACAGTGGAGTCATTACAACAATGAATCATGACAATGGACTAGTGATAACAATAGGGTGCTGGCAGCAATAGAGTCGTGACAGCAGTGGAGTCATGACAAGAACTGAATTGTTACAACAAAGGAATTGTGAAAACAGTGGATCCTACCTTGTTTGTCCCGAATGATGCATCATAGAAAGAATAATAGTAATTATTGATACAGACACATCTAGGAAGAGAGTTAATTTTCCTGCTAGATGTATGGGTTCGAGCCCAAGCCGAATTATTTCCCCAGTCGTCTATAAGAAAGGCGCTGGCACCGTGACAACAGTAGGATCATTGCTAGGAAGTACGTGGTAAGTTCTTCGCCAGATACTGCTAGCATGATTAAGCAAGAAGGATGAGATGGGCAAGGAATGTAGAATGTGTGGGAGAGAAGACGAATCCATACAGGAATTTTGTATCAGAACATTAAGGAAATATGGACAGGCTATATGCTGGTGGGAGGATAATATTAAAATACATCTTTGAGAAAGAGGATGGAAGTTTATGGACTGGATTCATCTAGCTCAGGATAGAAACCAGCGGCAGGGTCTTGTAAATATGGCAATGAACCTTTCAGTTTCATAGAATGAATGGAATTTCTTGAGTGGCTGAGCAATTGTTATCTTCTCAACAGGGACTAGTCTCTATGTAATTAGTAGTACTGAGCGACTAAGTTCCGACTGCTTGGCCTGGTGAGTGTAGTGCTGTATAACAAAGTGTGATAACAGATTCCAGAGTGTAGCACAAATGCCAACCAATTACGTAGTATTTGTTAAGAAATCAGATATATAACGACCAGACCTCAGTTAACAATGCATAAAATAGTCGAGGCTATCATACCTCAACGTTTCGGCTACTATACAGCTAGTCTATGTTGTAATTTTGGACAGGAAGGCAATTTATCTCGGAAGAAGAACGCGTATTTTGTTAGTTACAAACAAAACAAAGATGTGCTTAGCGGACGACACTCACAAACCACATACTTAGCTACTTTCTTGTTTCAACATGCCCCTTGAAAAATTTAAGTTGCTCAGATAAAGTAAAAAGTAAAGGTATCCCTGTAAGAAACCGTGGAGGCCATTAGGGTTGTGAGAGGTTGAGGCTCCCATTTTTTCTAGACATTCTGCTCACAGATGGCGGTGAGGTTGTCAGCCTTACGCGCCGGCCGCCTTATACCCCCAGCGAGATCCCTAGTGCCTATTTCTGTTAGGAGCTGAGTCGACTCCAGAGCCATAGTGCGGCTGGAAAGATTAGGTAAATTGAAAATACAATGACCTCATCGGGATGCTGGTCAGATATCCAATATATTACATGATTTTAAGGAATGTTCATTTCTGTAATCACAAAATCCCGCTATTGGAGTTAATCTCTACCTATTTAAAATCAAGCCCACCTCATAAAACTTTATTTTCTCGGGTTTATTTCAATAGTTCCCGTCCATCTCTTGCACGTTCCCCAAATAAACTCTTTCCTCTCATGTTCTAAACATTTTATTTGGTATCAATATACGGCCTTCCTCATTTGTCCTACATGTCCTGCCCGTCTCAACCGACCTGAATTAATCACCCGTAAAAATAAGAAACAGAATACAATTTTGCGTTCCTCGTTGTGTCGTTTTCTAAATCGTATAATAATTTCCCATTTCCTATATCCGTCCATGTAGGCCTATTCCCCCTAGCACTCTGCTATGGGCCATTCTCAATCCACGTCTTTTCCTAAGGGAAAATACATACAAAAAAACATACAGGATTTTACACAATTTTGACGAAACACGAAAGGTCAACACTGCTAACAAGTGCCCCAAAATTGATTCACTCCAGTATTAATTTAATTGTGAATATTAATTTAACGTGCTGCTGTCACTACTAAGTATAATTATTTGATATTTGCTATGTTTAAAAAGATTACAACTCGTAGCAACTAAAATGTTCATGTCTATTACATTTGCACCATAAACAGTATACAGTGAGCATTAGAGTGGTTACAGAAGTCGAGATAGAGAGGTAAACATTTATAATTAGAAAACAAAGTGTGTTTTTTTTTTCAGAACCAATCAGGGCTCTAATACTTCATGCTTGAAATGCTGGGAAAACTGCTCCCTTACTTATTCACTGGTGAATATTGTGGCTCCGATGTATTTATTTCGATTGCATAATAGTTATCCTGTTAATTTGTTGATTAATGGACAAATTAACTGTTTAATAAAATCATATTATCTAGTATTACTGAATTAAATAGACAGAAAAAATTGGGCAACTAGTGACAAGTAATGTATTTTGGGGGAGGGAAAATATCCTGTTGTGAAAGTTCCCGATCGTCTTTCCTGTAGAGGCAAAAGCATAAGGCAAAATTCCCCCCGTGCTTAGTTAATTAGCAGCAAGCCAATTAGATGTTTGGAAAGGAGAAGTGCAGATCCACTGTTCTTGACCTCGACAGTGGATGGATGTGAGAGGCCAATTTCACTCCCGGAGTGCTATGCAAGAGCTGCATTCGTAAAATCCCTCCAGTATCAAATTTTGTGAAAATCCTTTCATCGGTTCTCGAGCCAATGAGTAAAAACTGGCGAGGAAAGGAAACGTAACCTTAGATTTTNNNATATATATATATATTGTGACGTGCTGCCTGAAAGCCGTACTATAGGACATCCATCGCTGCGCAACAGACAATGAAAAACCATGTTACCTGGGAAAGTGACTACCCAACAGAGGCACAATTGTTGAATTCCCGCGGCAACGGATAGACCAGCTAATAAATATTCCACCTAACAGCGAAACTGAACATTTCGACAAGATAGTCTCAATCCCGTCCGAGCGTGGGATATAAGCAAAGACAGTTCAGAGCTCCAAGTCAGTTCGTATCCGACGAGAGCAAAGTCAGATCAGCTTCGACGGGAGCTAAGAAGAGAGTTATGATAAGACGACAGGAGTGTTTAGATTCGAGGAGAGTAGCTTCGACGAGTTATTGTATTAGTGAGTGTAAAAAGTGATTGTGCAATAAACATATTCGTGTAATCCGAGACCCACATAGGAAACACGCGACAATACGTGAAAGTTAAGAGGAGTACGAAGAGGAATAACAGCAAAGATAAAGATGTCCCTATGTCAAATTAATTAAGAACCAGGCAATGAAGACGTATGGGGAAGTGGGGTTATAATTCCACATATTTTTAACCTCCACACTAGGAGGTAAGTGGTGATCTTCACTTCCCGGCGGGTTTATTCCCTCGGAGAGCGCTCCTGTGCAGGTATGGGTGCTGTGTGAGGAGAAACTCTCCTGCCCATGCAGCCAATGGAACCGTGATTCCTCGGTCATCCATCTTGTAGCTGGTCCCTATACCGACTGAGCTATCGCAGCTCGAACACCTACGACAGTGTACTGTACAGATTAATTTCTGACCGTGGCCTTGTAGGATGAGATGTTAGGAAGGACAATGGGATGAGTCGCTTACCTCTCATAAGTCGTAAAGTTTCGAATCTACGGATATCATGCAGGTTTGCCGTCTTGCAGATGATGGCTGTATTAAATCTTTAAGTTCTCATGGCTGTGACAATTAAGACTGCGGTCTGCTGCGATGTGACGCCGTTTAGTTCGGTAGATGGACTAGACTATATGACGCAAAATCCCTGTAGACAAATTCACAGAATATCTGTGCTGAAGGCAGCAGTTCCCCTGCACTAAATTCCTTATTATCCTTCGAATATAACATCATCAGAACCATGTTCCTGATTTTAAAAATTTTAAAATTCCTCATATAGCTCTGAATATCTATATGATTAGGACCGTCGCTCTTTACTGCGATGGCTTTAATAAGATTATCTGTCTAAGGCCCTACAGTGCTCTGTTTGACCTTGGCCGTTTATTCAGTTTCGTAATCTTATACACAGTCGGTAGGACTCTTTCGATGGGAGATCAGCACGTCGCAAGGCCTCTACCTACACACAGAACAACACAAAAACAGACATCCATGCCTCCAGTGGGATTCCAACACGCGATCCCAGGGTTCGAGAGAGCGAAGACATTTCATGCCTTAGACCTCGCGGTCACTGTGATCGGTTTTTAATTAGGATATACTAGTTTAAACTACAAATGGAATTCAGACACTATATGTTTTTTTTTTCCTTGGCACTACAGCCCCAGTGGGCCTAGGCCTACCTCCATGAGCTTCTCCGTTCACTTAGGTTTTTATAGATCTTACACATTCGGTAGGACTCCCTGGGCGGGTGATCAGCTGGTCGCAAAGCCTCTACCTGTACACAAACACAGAAAAACGCACGCAAAAACTAAACATCCATGCCCTGAGCGGGATTCGAACCCACGATCCCACTTTCCAAGCGAGCGAAGACGGTACATGCCCAGACACTATATAAGGAAATAAAATATACACAACCAATCATTAAATGATTGGAAAATTATGGATCTAACATGAGTGCTCATGGTATCAGAATGTCCAGCTCAAGAATCACATTCATAATTTTATGTTATCATCCAAAAGGACGAAGGTGTTTTGGAGACTACAAGCACTAGCAAAAGGCGTAACAGATATCAATGATGACGATGACGATGATGATGATGATGATGATGATTACTTTAAGGGGGGAAACCATTCTGTTAGGGACCGAATTTGTTGTGACGGATGCAAATCCACTTCTGTCTGCCTACCTGTTACTATGAAGCTTCTAACAATCGCAAACAGTTTTGGAAACCAAAGACTTTGCTCCCTGTTCCCATGTGCCCCTTTTGCGGAAAGGCATTCTTCTGCAGACTATCCTGCCTTCTGGTTCTGGAACTAGTAGGTCCAATAAACTAACACAAGAGATCTCCATAGAGTCGAACGCTGGCTAGTTCAGACAACTTCCACATGGTCAGAGACCGTTTCAGGAGTTGGGATGGTGACAAGTTACGGGCTGGATGACTGAGGAGTCGGAATTCGAGTCCAGGTTGGGTCAAGAATTTTCTCTTCTCCACGTCGTCCAGACCGGCTATGTGGCCCACCCAGCCTCCTATCCAATGGGTACCTCGGACTCTTTCCATGGGAGTAAAGCGACCTGGGCTTGAAGTCGACCACTCACTTCCAACTAGTGCCAAACATCGACTCCCACATAAGCCTTTATGGCGTAGTGTTTAATTAGTTAAGCGCAGAGACAATTTTACATTTCTTCACCTTAAGAAAACCGTCTTAAAACATCCTGAAATTCCATTTTTGTATTCCAAACAGCCGTTTCTGAAGAAGTTTCCACACCAACATTCAGCACGCGTGCTTTCGCACGGCAGCCTAGCTACTTGCCCACAGCCCTGCATGTCACTGTCCTGACAGTGCTACGTGGCCTGCATAGAATGTGGGACTGCACTCCATACGGGCTATTTCAAATTGCCTGTTTACTTTTGCCTTCCTAGAAGGCCTAAGCCATATGCACCTGAGCACTACTATCTACTTCCCTTAAGCAGGAAACCGCATTTCAGATCTTCAAACAGAAATGGCCAAAATATTTTGTACACATATACTTATGTTGACATCATAGGTCTGCGCGTTTTACAGTATACACCTTAAATCGGTCACTGCCAGACCTTACCGATAAATACAAGAAATAACTCAGCACAGTGGACGAAAGAAGTATTCCCGAGTACGATATGGAAATTACTACTGATCTTGGTATGATATGAGGACATCTAAGATCTAGAATTTACTGATGATTTCAGTAATAACTAACTCATACCACATATCCATCAGCTACAAAATAATTCTCACTGGCTTCTGTCGTTATGAATAATTGCAATATATTGCAGCGTGTATAGCGGTTGCTATGCAACGATCGTGAGAAGGAACATGAATTGCTTGGTAACGGCCTGACCTGGCGTTGACAGTGACGATAGTAATCTTGGCATGGATATGGTACAACAGTGAAGTTGGGTTATAGGGACAAGGCCAAACACCACGAAAAATAACGAATAAAACAGTGGCAATGAATACAAAGACTGACAATCAGACCGGAGGCAAGGAAAAGACAAGGAATAAAATACAAACTGAGGGGAATCCTTGGGGAGATGAAAGAATGGGTGTGAAAAAATAGATGTTTAGAATGAGTAATCCGAGTACGAACTAGAAAAATATCAACCAGGACTTGACCGATCACCGCAGCAACTAGAGTAATATCAGTTCTAAAGGGGCCCATACACGTACGAGTCTGGCTGGAGAGTCCGACTAGGTTCGGGTTCCAATGGGCAAAACTCCTCCGTGTATGGGTTGCCACGCTCATACGTGTGTGGTGAAATTAATCCGATCACGGCTCCTCGCCAAGCCGGACTCGCGAGCCAGACTAGTACGTGTATGGGCCGTCTAAAGCCCATTAGTGAATGAAAACTCAGCGCTCCGGCGCAACCTCGAGAGTACGTACATCCGGGAGGCAAGGAGGTTAGGTAAAAATAAAGATGTTCCTGTGAGCAATTAATTAAGTACTACGACATGGGCGACTGTGGAGGTGCAGCTCCAGCATTCTTGACTTCGTCTAGTTGACTCATGCTGATTTTTTCTTCGACATTGAAGATGGATACGACACGTTCCTTCGACACATCTGTTGACTTTCAACGGACTACATGACTTCATAACCCAGAAGAGTGAACTGTCCATAACCACTGGTATGAGAACATGAATTCCTGCTTAATACCTGTTTACTTGTTTTAGCACGAGCTGCTATTTTGACACGGAATGAGAAGTAGGTGGCGCATTTAACGTTAGAAATACAATGTTCAGGGAATAAGAAAAGTCTTCCACCCGTTTGAGTTGCGAAGCACGAAACCGTACGAATTTAGTGAGATAGTCCTGATAGACGGTGATGAATTTCTTCTTTCTGTCGGACTGAGTCTGCATACTGAGCAGTTCCATTTGGCAACCAATGTCAAGCTCAGTATTCAAAATGGACTCTGAAACCAACCCACGTTTTTTATTTCCTTTTTAGACCTACAGACTTCGTGCATTGACAGCAACAACTTTTCTTCTTTGGCGCTACAGTCCCAATTTGGCATTATCCTACCTCCATGAAATTCTCCGTTCACTTCGGTTTTTCTAGATCTTAGACATTCGGTAGGACTCCTTGGGCGTGTGATCAGCTCGTCGCAAGGCCTCTTTACCTGTACATAAACACAGAAAAACGCAACACAAACACCTAACATCCATGACATGAGTAACGTCCCAGCGAGCGAAGACAGTGCACACCTTAGACCGCTCGGCTACCGTGACCGGCTGACAGCAGCAGTACTATCGTTGTAATTGTAATATTAGCGTATTCTATATCAGTTTTTTTAAGTCTCCACTGCAAAAAAATGCGAGATCAACTTCTTCATTGTTATCATGTATCACATTAATCCTTCGAGAACTGAAATTCTCCTACAAATGCATAAATTTACTGCCATGTGTTAGTGTGTGACTATAGGCCGGGTTTCAAATGGAGATTGGATTTATTGACCACTTTAACACACGACTCGTGACTGCATTTATTTATAGCGCCATCGTTGATCTCCACACTTTACTAATCACTACAGCACACGCCAAAACTGTTCAGTTTGCTGTTTCTTCAATAGTCGTTCCCTGCTAACGGTTTTTAACAGTAGGGATTACTCAGCTTCCGTGCTCACTTCGTTGCCCGCTGGCTCTCAACTGAGTCGACTAAGTCTTCTCTTCATAGACTCCCTTACAACTCTACTCTTAGGCTAATGTTCTCGCTATCTAACTCCTTGGCATAATCCGCGAATGAAACGCCGTTTCCAACAGTTCCTCCATTCTTGTACGTGATATCGTTGCAGTGGGAACCTGTTTCTTTCGCCGTCGCTACCTAATAACGGGTCTACATACTACAATACATATATTATTGGTCAGTAAAGATAAAGTTTTTGACTGAATTATATTTCAAGAATTTTTCCGAATTCAATACGATACTCCCATGCATAATTTGCACAACGTATAAAAAGAAGGCATATAAAAATGTTCGCATGTCTGTCAGTTTATTTCAAGCCGAGAGTTATTCAATGGATTTTTATGAAATCTGGCATGTGCGTTATGTCATGGAAGGAATGCTTCCTCGTACATTTTAAGTTGATGCAGTAGTGTGGACTAACAAACTTATGATATCTGAGCGACAGTGGCCCATAAACGAAATGCTCTATCCACAGCAACTAACAACAGTAATCACAGTAACATCGGTAATGTCAGTAACCACAGTGACAAATTTCCCAGCTTTAAAACAAAACAAAGAAAATAAACTCCATGGTCTGCTGTCCGCAAGCGAACTATACCGACCGAGAGACCGTCGCTTGTCGGCTAAATTAGTACCAACTTTGGTGGATAGAGGGTGTCGCGTGGTCAGCGCAACAGATCTCCACGGCAGTTAATCTCGGTTTTCTAGACCGGAGCCGCGATTTCCTTCAAATAGCTCCTTAGTTATCCTCACTAGGCTGAGTAGACCCCGTTCCAGACCCACTACTTCTCAGATAATCTGGTGGCGCCGGGAATCGAACCCGGACCTCTGGCTCTATAGCCAGGAACTCTGACCACTAGACAAAAGAGGCGGTCGAGCTTTAAAACAGGAACATAAATTTTGATTCATAAGACGCCATTATTTGTGTAACTAAGGGTAATTCATATGGAAGTGTATGTGTCAGTCTTGAAGAGAAATGACTGCACAATATCGAGGTGCAAGTATATGTAGAAGCTAATGATAGAAAGTGAGATACTAAAACAGATCAAATTCATTGATGCATTTATGTAATTAAACAATTTTCTTCAGAAGTAGAGCAGCAATACGCGATTACGGAGTACGGTGATATATAATATTACACAGAGAAAAGTGTCGCAGGAAAGGACCATACGGTAGAGAGTCATTTGGATGGTGAAGAAAAATCTTCCATGGAGGATGGTGTCGATGTTGAACTTTCCTCATGATGGAGAAAGAGACAGGTCTCCCAAATAAGGGACACTGATTCAGTCTTCACACGGAAGCTGGTCTGAGAAGACTTCATTCCATACAGTCAACGTAAAATCTTCGCATGAAATGGTATAATAAAAAAAGTTACTATTAATTGCATTCCCAAAAGCACATATTGCCCGAAGAATTTGTGAATACATTTTTAAATTGAAGTGTAAACTGTGAGTTATGTTTAAGTAATACCAGCTGTGAAAAGTGGGAAGGGATATACATTCAGAGAAATATAATGTACGTAATTCGTTTATGTAAATATATATAATTTAATCAGTGAGGTTCTATAAAAACAATAACAAGGATGTTTAGCCGATGGAAGGAAATAATGACGAACTCAGTGAATTATTAAATTACTAGAATTTCAGACACAATGGGAACTCAGGTTTATAACTGGAAATGTTCCTTTTATTACAGTGTTATCCGAACATCGTGGCTAGCAATCCGGTTTCGTATTCGGCCGATATAGGATTCAAACCTCAACCCACCCCAAAACGGCTCCGACTGTAGGTTTATCATTATTTTGTTCAGATATTACACAAAAAATATCCAGGATAGTTCTGGAAATTGGGTCAAGCTCTCTCTTTCACAGATGCTTTCCAATTCGGACTTAATTAAACATTCTGTCTTCCAGCAATGTGTAATAACCGTTGCTAACAATACCTGACTGCACTACACATAAACGTTCCTTTTGCTGCTCGGACTATGGCTATCCGCGCAAATTTGCTTCAGCTTTCGTCGGCCCTTTAGTGTACTCCTCCATTCAACTTTTACCCGTTGCTCTATTTTTGTCTGAACTTAAAAGTTCGTGTTACAGAAAAAACCTGACATTTTAGTACGTCTACATAGAGCATTAAGCGTCCTATGGTCATACATTTTGGCACTTTCATCATGATCTCGCAAAGGAATATATAGGTATATGAAGTCAATATATGTAGGTTATTTCCTAAAGCAGCTTTGTATTTCAAACTCCATCCCAGCGATGTAATGAGAATTAAGGTCTTATGGAAAAATCAGACACAAAATAACTTCCAGTTTTCATTTCTTTTCTTAATAGTATGCATCCTGTTGTGTGTTATAAACAACGTACATAAAATGTATACAAAAGTATGCAGTCTACACAACAGTATTTAAGACAAAGTAGACACTATCGTGTTAACATCTGTTTTTATTGACGCTACATCTTTCGACCCTTATACTAGGTCATCAACAGGCGTACAATGATACCAGTCTCAGTTCCTGCATTGCATTTAACGACAGTGTCCACTTTGTTTTAAATACAGAATATTGTTGTGTAGACTGCATATTTATGTACCTTGTTTTCAGTTTTTCTATGAAGACTACGAGGACTTTCGTATTAACGAACTTCAATCTGTGACTGCAGAATGTAGCTTATGGTCGCAATTTCCTCGCTCAGTGGCAATACACTTTCCATTTCTATAATTTCTAGAACTTCTCTCCAATGGCAGTTGCGAATGGAGATATAATTCGGCCCAGTTGAAACAGTATGAAAGAATTCTGTTCCTCTATTCAATAAATAGCGCCGTGGGGATTCATTGCGCTGACCACGCGACACCCTCTATCCGCTAAAGTTGACACTAACTTCGCCGACAAGCGGCGGTATCTCGGTCGGTATAGTTCACTTGCGGACGCAAGCCACAGAGTTTGCGTTTGTTTGTAGAAAGAGTGACCCAATTTCCAAACATATAAATAGTTTGGATAGAAGTAAAATTTGGTTATGGGTCCCGATTAGGCCCTAAATAAAAAACGACTCTGATGGTGAAGGCGAGTAGCAATTTATTGCTTTACTATGTTATGATATTCTTGCTGTTCATGGCTGGTGTCCATCGAACTGCATCGCCTGCCGTAGATTATAAACAATAAATAATAAAAATGTAAATATAATATTAAAACAATTTATGGGTTCTCTTTACAAACTTTAAAAAACGAATAAGTAATGAAGAGATGTGCCCCCCTTTCGTATTATCTCAGAAACAACTGACTGCATTTAAACGGAACGAGGGCTTGCCAGAAATTTGTCGAGCGAAAACCTTATTCTATATTAATCTCAAATCGGAAAAATTCATCATTAATTCAGAAGGAGGGGTGGTGACGGAGCGCTGACTCATCCGCCACGTCACTGTGGGGGGGAGGGGTTCTCCTCCATTGCGCAACATGTCACAATATTTATGCCTTTATTAAAGTAGTCAGAATACAAACACGTAGGCCTATGTAATATCGCATAGTACTGCCCTTCTCATTCTGAAACCTGTTCCCTCCTTTCACATAATATTAGTGGAAAGGTTAAAAAAAAGTAATCTTCGAGGATCCCACATTTTCTAGGCAATCGGCTCACAGATGGCGGTGAGGTTGTCAGCCTTACACACCGGCCGCCATTTACCCCAGGAAGATTCATTTCTGTTAGAGGCTAAGTGGACCCCAGGGTCATAGTGCGGCTGGAATTATTAAGTGGATTAAAAATTGTAATTGCCTCATCGGAAATCGAACCCGCGGCCTTCCGGTTTGTAGCATAGTGCCTTAACCAACTACGCTACTGCGTTCCCCCCACAATGTTAGTGAATTAAATTAAATCTTCATGCTACAGATGATAACGTAGAGCTACCCTGTGTTAAGTACGTAAGGACTTCTACTGCACCAGAATGATGGATCATATACACATTCATAGCTACATACAGTCTTCTTT
>NW_019739220.1:0-100290 GCF_002891405.2 Cryptotermes secundus | reverse complement strand
TATATATATAATGTCATCTGTGAGAATGTTATATGCTCTATTATATGAATATTAATGTCTTAGTCCCAATATCTATGTGCATGTCCACGTTCCACCAGTTAACACTAAACCAAACAGCAGCAACAACACGAAAACAATCCCCAAACTACAACAAACACAGTAACAAGAGACAACTAACTGACAGAATTTCAACTCACGGAGTATATAATATAACCATCTGAAGATGACGATATAATGGACGAAATGTGTGAGCTAACAATTTAGTATCCAGTGTACGATAATGGAGAGCCTGTGAATAATTAATAAATAATTACACAATACAACAAAACCTTGGCGTTTTGCCTACAGAAAATGGATGGATGACACCGGTAGATGGACAGAGCACCTACAGTGTGGGTTCCATTACACAAAATAGCTCCAGATTATTGCAATAGTCACATGTGAGCTGTAGTAGAAAGGCATGCAAACCACAGAGCATGGCGGCAGAAGCAAATAAACCACGGACCGTGGCATGTAGATGCAAATGTTTACCAACAAAATTATACTAAAACTAAACGCAAAACGTTAGTCAAAACCATACTGTAACAACATATCTATTCATGGTATTATTTGAAACCACAAGAGCCCTCGGGATATGTCTGGATGTTGCCACCACTGCATGTGCGGAAAGTGTTGCGTCTTATATCTCACATCCAATGCATAAAGTCTTCTGCGGCTATCAGCAGTGTCAATTAGTTAAAAATTACATACGTTTCAGGGGTCATTGCTGTCCCTTTAATTTGGGTCTGATGTGACATCATTTTTAAGCAGCTGACACGGTCCGACAAGTTTACATCAAATTTAACTGCCTTGAAAGCTGCAGGTCAAGCTACATTGCTCGTGTCATTACAGGCTGCAACGTTCAAACATACATCTCCATAATGCAGATGGCCAAGAATGGCACTTTTATTATTTTTTTTTTTATAATTTTCGCAACTGACGAATTGATTCTGTAGGCTTATCATTAAATATCAATTCTTATTTCATGAATAAAACAGGCTTATACTAGATTGTAGTCAAGCATTATCTGTGCGAGTGTCAGCATCATCGTAATAAAAGTTGAAACACTTTAGGAATTTTTATGAAAAAAAAAATCCGTGACTTTATCCCACAAGCGAACTATACCGACCGAGCGACCGCCGCTTGTCGGCGAAGATAGTGCCAATTTTAGAGGGTAGAGGATGCCGCGTGGTCAGCGTAACGAATCCCCACGGCCGTTAATTTCGGTTTACTAGACCGAAGCGGATACTTTTCCATTTAAGTAGCTCCTAAATTATCCTCACGAGACTGAGTGGACCCCGTTCCAGAACCACTACTTCTCAGAAACTCTAGTAGAGCCGGGAATTAAACCCGGGACCTCTGGATCTGTAGCCAGAAACACAGACCACTAGATCGCAGAAAGTGACATGAACTTAAGGGATGTATACATGGTTAGAGCGAGTTATACTAGCGTCCTTATGAATGTAATATCTTGGTTTCCTGATATTATATTTGGTAATAGATTTTTGAGAAATATTAAACTTTCACATATACTTCTATAGAAAAAATACATACTGGCCGCTCGAAATAAATATTAGTTCTCGGTTTGTAAATGATTACCCGAGCAGATTTAAGGCAATTGTGTTAAGGGGCGAGGGCTGGTAAACGTGTAATATTAAGGTTCCCTGAATTTACTTCCTCAAAAAGAACCTCTGTATTTAACACAAACACAATATCTTTATTAACAAAAGAGAAAAGGACAGAGAAAATAAAAAACACTTAAAAATATCCTGAGTCTCTGCAATTTCCGCCTGTCACTTCACAAAAGGAAATCATCCCAGGAAGCCTTCAATTACAATATCTTCAATTTCTGATGTTACATTTTGATCAAGCAGTAATATTTATCCTATTTATCGATCATGCTTCTGACAACTTAGAGCACAAAACGGGTCTGTCTTCCGGCCTTCACGTAGTGACCTCCAGCGTAATTAATGGAAGCTTCCTATCATAAGCTGAGACCCCCACCCTGGTTTAGGATGAAGCGATAGCCAGTATGGAAGCTTCCTATCATAAGCTGATACCGCACCCCGGTTTAGGATGAAGCGATAGCCAGTATGGAAGCTTCCTATCATAAGCTGATACCGCACCCCGGTTTAGGATGAAGCGATAGCCAGTATGTATGCGAGGAAATCATGAGCATTCTTAGTATATGAATGTAAAGAAAGCGTAAGAATTGTTAGGAGTATGTGTCCCACACTGGCTTCTAGCTGTAAAGCTGTTGAATCGAGTGTTTAGGTCAGGTTCTGGGAGATTATATTTGTCTACTATTCTGGCCATATCGTTGGGCTAAGCAACACCACCAGAGTTCCGGCCCAGGAGTGCCTGGAGAGAACGATGAATCATCAGCTGATCCCACAGTCGTGGATCCTCGATACTTGTGCCCAATTCCAAAGACACTGAATTTTCTTCCAAGTACGTAAGTAGTGTCAGTACGACACTCAAAGTTTTCTTTTAGGTTTATCCTTTATAGAGGAAGATGCCTGTTGTAACTCTTGTTCCTCGCAGCTGTATCATACCTCTGGTAAGGATCACAATATTTCCCCCAAACAGGTGAGCATATTTTCTAATATAGTGCATTTTCTGGTGGTTAAATCTACTGTTTACAAATGATATGTTTCCCTTAATCTCAGACATAGTAAATTCTCTCTTCATCTAATTACCGTTGGACATCGAAAAGGTCAGTGTAATATATGTCTACAGTATATTTGGCAGTCATTTTGGGTTCCATTATGTTTCTTTAGTTCTGAAATACATAATTATCAATTTCAGATAGACTAGAAGGGTCGTCGAAATACTTATTTTTAGAAGAATACCACAAAATATTCGTAGGATATTAGTTCCCTATTTTATGTTAGGTCACATACATAATATCCGTTGTAATCACCGATTTTAACTGAACCTCTCAGTATAGTACTAAGAACCATTCAGGTGTCTTAACTGATATTCTTTTCGTCTCTCTTCGTAACGTCGAAGTAGCCAAATTTAATCACGTGTCATTTGTATTAGGTATAAAGGCAAGCGTAGAGAATTATAACCAGCCACGGTGAAGGAATTTCCCTTTGATGCCCTACCATTTCAAACTTCCCTGATCTTTATGACATAGAAGTTTACTTTCTTTGAAATATGCATCGCTGAGACACGGACTGAATCAACAAGCTGAAATTGACGTTGTACGTAAACACAAGGAATCTTGGTTCTTCAAACTTTTAATTGAGCTACCCCTTACACAACAAGTTTCACATAACTGAAATAATGTTTTTAATGAATTTTTTTTTAATTGTCTCGTGTTAGTTACAAGATACGGGGTTTGAACTGACAATTGGCTTTATTGAACACTTCTTTCTCAATAGCTCTTCCAGCCCATTCAGGCCCCTGGCCTCTTATTCAATTCCGTAATCATTTTTCACAGACGGTAGGGCTCCTTGTATGAGTGATCAGCTCGTCGCAAGGCCTCTGCTTAAACATTGGAAAACACAAACACAGAGTAAATGTATACACACACCAACCATCCATGCCTCGAGTGGTATTCGAACCCACGACACCAGCATCCAAGCGAGCGAAGAGAGTTCATGTCTTAGACCGAGCGTCTACTCTGACCTGCAATGTACACTTGTCACTGGCAACTACAAATAATTATGACGCCATCGCTAATTTCCATACTTAATAACTCATTCTCGAACACACGAAGTCTTCTCAATCTGATGTCTTCAATTGTCAGTCAGAGGCAGAACCAGAGTCAAAGTCAGAGTTACTTTATGACAGGCGGTTCGGTCGGTCGGTTAAATTGCTACTGGCCATCGCCAGTACAGACATTCCTGGCTTGTCTCCTCCAGATCGTGGGGGGGGTTTGGTCCTTCTGTGCAGACGCTACTTTTATTACACCATAGTTTCAGCACGAGTATATCCGCGCTGTCACGGCGTCCAGGTCACTGTGGCCTCTGTACACCCTTTGTCACTGCACTATGCTAAGTATCGTTTATACAGAGGTATGTAGGCTTGTGCAGCAGGTTATGCCTTAACTTATGTAACTGCTCTGAAACTGCAGTTGGTCAACTGAACGGTCATAGTGCTGACTGCCTCCAAGTTCAAGCCTCTTATACTCTTCCTGAATTCAGAGTCAGTATCAGAATTACTTCACGACTGGCTCAGTTCTTATTGGCGACAAGCTCCTTGAGGCTTGTCGCCAGAGATTTATTTTTGCGGCCACAGTTCTTAGTAATATCATTTCTGGTGAGAGAATGGGTTTGTCTCTTATGAAGATGCTCATATAGAATGTTACTGAAATTAAAGTCGAAGTCAAAGTTATGTTACGACCGACGGTCAGACGGCCAGTCTGTCTAGGTGTCAAGGCCCACGTGGGGCCCAAGAGCATATTTTTATTACTGTCAGTTTTGGGTTTGCTGATGTGTAACTCCCGCTCTGACGAAAGGACGAGTATGCCGTTCACAAGTGCTGCTGGTCCTCGCCAGCGCAATCATTCATTAGTCCGACTCCAACGGGACTCATTGCAGTATTTTACTGTCTCAAATTCGAGAGTCTCACAATCTGCAGGGCCAGGTCCCCGTATATTAATCCCCCAGGAACAGGGTGGCCCAGTTGTACCCCCAGGCATTGGGTTCCTTTTTCGTCGCCTCCTACGACTCGCAAGGTCACGGTGGAGGTTTTCGAACTCGCCTCCTAGCAGGAGTATTAAAAATAAAGTTTGTCAAAGTCAAAGTCAATATTACTTTATGACTGGCGGATTACCACCAATCAGTTCGTTTTGGCGTCAAGCCCCTTGAGACTCACGACCAGAGGCGTTTTTTTTTCAACTGAAATCTTGCTGTAATAGTCCTTATGTGACATCTCTGACAAGAGGATGGGTTTGCCTCTTGTGAATATTCTTGGCCTTTCGTCAAGTGTACATTTCGCACATATAGCATTTTACTGAAATTCTTCCTTTTGCACTAAGCACAAGTTCTCTGTCGGTACGGGCTTTACTGATGAGATCATGCCTATCTTACGTATCTTATGCTACAACGGTAGCTTAGTCACTTGAACAATAGTAAATATGACCACCGCCAAGTTTAAGTCTTTTATTATATTGAAAATAGTCCTCAGCTCCACCTTGTACAGTTTCGGTACGGATCACACAGAAAACAGTTTCCAGCAGTTCCTGTATTGTAGCGTGCGTATCCGTTTCAGCGATGTATATTTACTGAGCCGTTACCTAGAGGTGGGCAATTTTTTCTGGCTCCATAATTCTGGCCTTTCAGCTGCCATGTCATAACATTACGAAGAAATCAAGATACAGAAAGCTTTGCTACTTACGACGCTTCTTGCATGTGTTTCATGTGAAAGAGATTTCTAAGAAATACGTGTATTAGTTCTCACTCAGTCACTCACTCACTCATGGAGTTAAGCCCTCCTCGAGAAGCCTTCAAAAGTGCAGCAACTTAAGAACTTCCCAGCATTTTATGGTACCCGAAGGTTTATTACCGTGTTCACAAGAGCCCTCCACTGGTCCACATCCTGAGCCAGATAAATCCAATCCATACCATCCCATCCTATCTCTCTAAGATCTATTTTGTTATTATCCACCCACCTACGTCTTGGACTTCCCACTGGTCTCTCTTCTTCTGGTTTTCCCACCAATACCCTATATGCATTCCTCTTCTCCTCATTCGTGCTACATGTCCTGCCTATCTCCTCCTCCTTGACTTGATAACTCTAATTATACTTGGTGAATAGTACAAGTTATGAAGCTCCTCATTGTGTAGTTTTCGGGGGATGCAAATATGCATTATTCTGAATATATCGACACTACTACAAGATGAAGGAAAACCTGCGTCCCACAAGCTTCAGCATTCTGTGCCGTCGAGGCAGTTGGGTTATTGGGCACAGTATTTGTCATAGCAAACTATGAAGCTGACAGGTTTCGTAAGAATAAAGAATTTCAGCCGATGCAATGTACTGTCACGTGTTGGGTATGTAACGCGACAAATAACTTTACGCCGTCTTGGATCAAGTGAATTTATTCCACTCGCTCTTACACTTACACAATTCACAATTACACAATTACTGCCATCTGCAGTATCACAATTACTTCTGCTGCTGTAGGCACTTCCATTCACTCGATACAACTAAAACTCGTGGCTGCTGAACTTCAATTCATACTGGATACTCCGAATTCTAACTGGCTTCGGCGGCTGCTGCAATTCAACTGTCTCTTTACGCATTCCAGTCTCCCGTATGAACCCTCAGTCGGACGGCGGAAAACCCAAATCGCTTCACCGTTGCTTAAACGCCGTGTTTACAGGCGTTGCTGGGGAACGCTGCCGGGAGTTGTTTATTGCTGCGTAGTAACCGCGGTGTCCCCTGTTACGTCACCGCGGGGAGGGGGTGTTTACAGAGCGTTGCGCCGTCTATGTCACAGTATTTACTGATTCGTCGTGGGATGCCTCTATTACAAGAACATCGCAAGGGACATTATTTTTTAGATATGCATGACACTGAAACGGATCCTAGAGAAGTAGAATGTGAAGGTGATCAGGACACATGAGGTTTCGGGTTGTGTAAATACGGTAAATCTCTCTGCCGCTCAGCAACTCTCAACTTTATAGTGACTAACATGCAGCATGGAGTTAGTTACTTTAATATAAAGACAGACGTACCCTACTGGATCTGGAAACTTACCAGCTCGCATTACACAAAGGTCAACAGTGCACTCTCTGCAATTAGAGACACGTGCCGTGATACATGCTGTAATTAGCGAGTTAGTACCCCCACACATAGCATTACAATTCTGGTGCATGTTATTTTCTCTAGACTTCTAATTCGTGAATTTTTAGTTTTTTGATCCCAGCTTAAAAGTACCGTGAAAAAGGCGGGGCGGATAAATGAGCAGCCATGCACAATGATTGACAGGTATAAAGCCTTCTCCCCCGCACTTAGGAAAGAAGGTCTACAAATTAATTTTCCTTATTACATTTAAAAAAGGAGCAATTAACTGCAACGAAGTTTTCGTAATTTCATCTTTAGTATCTCGAAACAATTTTTTATACTCTGTTCTCCAGTTCTCTGAAAAGAGACCACCGACTCTGTGATCTAGTGGTCAGAGTTCCTGGCTACAGATCCAGAGGTCCGGGTTCGATTCCCGGCGCTACCAAATTTTCTGAGGAGTAATGGATCTGGAACGGGGTCCACTCAGCCTCGGGAGGATAATTGAGGAGCTATTTCAAGGAAATAGAGACTCCGGTCTAGAAAACCAAAATTAAGGGCCGTGGGCACTAACTTCGACGAGAAGCAGCAGTCAATCGGTTGGTATATTTCGGTTGTGGGCTAAAACCACGATGTTTTTCGTTCTCCAATTCTGCTGTAAATATCGCTTTGACTGTGACCGAATTCCTTCCACGTCTCTCAGGTTATGAGAATACAGCATAAAAGTTTGGATTCGTTTGTTTACCTAGAAAGCCACGAATTATACTGAAGAAGCATTGTGGCTTAAGATGTGCCTCATTTTTGCTAAAATTTGTATTTCAAACATTTGTTTGTTTCTATAAGTATTTAATGAATTAGTCTGAAATTGCACGTAGAAGCGCATGTATGTGTTCGTGTAGACTAACCACTACATTTGTCTGAGTGTAATGAAAACTGGAACATAATAAATTTCAGTAAAACTGTCCATTATCAAATTTTATGAAGTCTGTTAAGTAGTTTCGCAGTTGTTACTACATGCCGGCAGACGGACAAACAGACAGAGAAGCATGACGAAGCCATCAGCGCATTTTTACTGCTTTCTGTGCGAATGTGCCAAAACCAAGTCTGAATAACTACTCGGTGCGGAAATATTTGAAAGCTTTGTTCCTTGTGTTGCGAGCTGCCATGTTGCGAATCTTACAGAGAGTTTCACAGCAACAGTTGTTACTATTATTACTGGAACTTGTTCAAGCTTGACTTTTCACATCAATCCTGCTGCCAATGCACATTTCGGCCTCCTTTGAAATACCATTCTATTCTAGTGACACAAATATACCTTCAATGGTAAGTACTTCTTACATCAGTTCTGCCAATCTTGTTGCTGGTGACACAACTACACCCTCAATGGTAAGTTCTTCTTGCATCATTTCTGTTCATCTTATTGCTGGTGAGATAACTACATCCTCAATGGTAAGTTCTTCTTGCATCAGTTCTGTTCATCTTGTTGCTGGTGACATAACCACATCCTCAATGGTAAGTTCTTGCATCAGTTCTGTCCATCTTATCGCTGATAACACAACTACATCCTCAATGGTAAGTTCTTCTTGCATCAGTTCTGTCCATCTTATTGCTGGTGAGATAACTACATCCTCAATGGTAAGTTCTTCTTGCATCAGTTCTGTTCATCATTGTTGGTAACACAACTACATCCTCACTGGTAAATTCTTCTTGCGTCTGTTCTGTTCTTCTTATTGCTGTAGGACTCATTATAAAATATTGTGACTTTCCTACTTCGATCATTATCGTAACAAATTTCCTTGGGCAAAGGCATCAAGTACCATGATTTAAACGCCGTTAAAATTGTCCCACAAGAACATAACGACTGCCTGCCTAACTGGTTGACTGACTAACTGAAGAGAAGGTGTTCTCTTACATTCTGAAAGATCACTAAAGCAAATACTTCATGGAGCATTAACGCGAAATATTCCCTCCCTTCGTGATTATTTTCCCCGTTCTGGAACAAATTAGAATCTTGGGGATTGTGATATTCTACTTGTAACACCGTGTAGTTCTGTATAATACTACAGACGTTCCTCCAAAACATCGGTGGACTTCTACTGAACCACGCGGTGCTACAACCCAGAAGATTGTAATTTTCAGAGTCGCCACTGTAAGAAACTCAAATTCTATATTATTAACAGCTTGAAAAGTCTTCTAAGGATATCAGACGCGTAAGTAGATTGAAAATTGCAGAAGTTTTAAGGACTATCTCTGTCCTTATCACCAGGGTCCGATATCATCAGACCATGATGTATGGGAGAGAGGTGAACCCCGAAAGGTCCCTAATTTGTAACCAACTGTTACGGCTGATAGCTAAAAAAAGATTTTATTAACTTCAGCCGCCATGAAAGCTTCTGATCTTGAATTAATAATTTTGTTAGTATAAGAATCTGTTGTTTCAAATTTATCAGTAACTAACAAAGATCTGAAAGTTTGCGAGGATTGTATATTAATACAACTATCATGTTCCTGGGAATTATACATCGTACAGTTTTTTTAATTAAACACATCGTTTCAGAGACTGAATTCTGTCTCCATCTTCAGATGGAATATATGCAGTTTAGCTCAATCGATAAAACTAGTCCTTATCTCCGGACATCTGTACCAACACGAGATAGGGTATAAAACAAACATAGCACAAACCATCTGCGAGAGATACTAAAGGATTAAAAACTCCATAAGTATGAGGTCTAGTACTAGAGTACCATCAGAACAGATGTCATTATTAGAGAGATAAATTCTCAGTATGGTACCAACATAAAATTTCCCAACTCATCTAAGAAGTTTGGTTATTACAATGTACCTTAATCACATACATTTCTTAAATTACGAAGAAATATTAACATCCTATTCCTCAGTTTGATCACCATCAGGCGTTGTCACTTTGATGCCTTGTTTTTAAAATATGTTTTTACCGGCTCTGAATATTGTCCCTCTGCCATCGAAACAGTCGGCATTCGTGTTCCTACTAGGAACATATGTAACTTTACCACTTTCAGTTGCTCCTTCAGCTAGATGTGTTCCTGCTGAATATGCAGTTCTCAAACGTACAGATAATTTTAATAACTCATGTCTGAGTGCACAAATTCTTAGCTCATCTATTTCGCCTTTTTTTTTTTGTCGTATCCTGTATTGTCTCATTGCTGTTGTCTTTATTTGTATTGACTCTGTAACTGGACACTGTCTGTTGAGTTCATCACTTAAATACATAAATAAAACCGAATCATCATCATCATCATCATTGTATTTCACATCACTTTACAGAGTATCCTTTATAGGAGCCAGGATCATCCCTTAGTCCTAACCCTTATTATGTAATAGCTTCCTGAAGGATTCTTTTGTAATTGAATAATATGCTATCTTATTATCTTCCTCAGAATTTGTTTTGTTCCTGCAATGGTCATCTTAGAAATTCTGCGCTTGAATATTTACCAGGTACAAATGTGCCGCATATAAGATTATATTTTTTCCTGTACAAACAGGGCAGAGGCTAAGGCAGTTATTAGTAGACTAACTTCCAGAAAGATAATTTAATTCTTTTTTATTTCGCTCAGTGGGGGGTGGAGTCCAACTGAGTCCACTCGGCAAGGCGGCAACTGATTGGCTTATTGTAGCCTGCCCGGGTGATTATGATGATGGAGAATTTGGTGGAATGGAGATTGACAGGGGAAACCGAAGTACTCGGAGAAAACTTTGTCCACAACAAATCCCACTTGACCAGACCCGGGATCGAACCCGGGCCGCCGCGGTGGGAAGCCAGCGACAAACCGCTTGAGCTATGGCGCGTCCGCCAGAAAGAGAAACTAAAATAGGGCATATGATACGAAAAAGGAGTATGTAGGTGGACAGCTAAATAACAGAAAGAGGATTAAAAGGGCACAGTATAAGAAAGAATAAAGGTAGAATTCCAGTTTGAATGTAAAACTAAAGGAAGAAGCACAAGACGAAAACTGATAATCAGATGTGAACAAAATGTACGAAGGATTTCACACCGGAAGGAGAACAACAGAAGAGCTGGGGGAAGATACACAGAAATGAGGAGACTTGTTGCTTCGCGTCCCACAAAAAGTTGAAAAGCCTGAGGAACGAAAAGACAAGCAGACGAGAAAGAAGAATAAGACACGTTAGAAGGCAATTGCTGATTTTTTTATGCTGTTCTTCCAGCAGAGGCTATAAATATCATAATACATTCCTTCAGAAACTGGCTACATAATTCATGACAGTTTGCCTTATTAGCAACTGCACTGATGCTTGCAGATCTATGTTCACAGGATAATGTGTAATTCGTTTGACTTTGTGCTTTCTTTCACACGCTTCTACAAATCCTAATCCTAGACAGGATTTCTTATGTGTTGTGTGACAGTACTGTTCATTCGTGTAACACAAACTCCATGGAAACCTCATTTAGTGTGAAGTCTAAATTGAGAATCCATGCCAATTTTAGTCAAAAGCAAAACAATGAACAATCAGGTAACATGTAATACACGTAACACACTTTCGTAGGGCTAGAAAATTTAGTGGACAGTGAATTTAAAACACATTAGGAGAAAAATGAATATAAAATATGTAAGAATATATGTAGGAACAGATAGGTGTTTAAAAATGGTAGCCGAATCACATGCCTGAAGTGGTATAAGAGACCTAAATCTCGTGGAGGGATCCATTTTTCTGGTAAATGATATATTCTATGAAGAGCTAAAAATTATCAGCACCATGGTCCTATGAATTATAACGCCGCTCACCCACGTTACTAGAGCTCGAAGCAGGTCCACATTTACCTGGTAATATCAGTCATTTATGTTAACTAACTCAATTCTTGCGTTTATTTAATTCGTAACTTGTCTCATCTACATAAGTCGCAAAACCCGTGCGTGTATTGTCACTGTAATATTGAGCAATATCCCGACGACTTTCATCTGGTTAGTAAGTACTGGAAAAACCTGTACCTTTATATAATGCACATGAAACTTTGGCTTATTAAATAATTCATGACTCTTTTCAAATTGTAGCCATAACTCGACTACTAAAGCAACAATTGGAGAGACCAAGGTAAAACCACAAAGGACCCAGCTATCCTCCCCGAAATTTTGCCTTTTCGTATTTGCTTCAAAGATTTTAGGGTACTGTTTTTTCAGCCTCCTACAAATTGTGATACATCTACACGTACACTATTACTGATAATTATGAATAGAACTGAACCCAGTGGTGTAATGGTAATAAACCCTATACAAGTTACATGAGTATTCTTTTATTTACTAGTTCATTAGATAAAGAGAACTGAACATCAGTAATGCTGTATCCAGTAGATCTTTTTGTGCGTCAGTTTCCTTGAACCTTACGATTATTAAAATATGTTTTATTGATTATGTAAAAAAAGCCTGTTATTAACATAGGCCTGTGTAATTTTGGTGAACAGGTAATCTGACGACTACCGGTGATCTAGTGTTTGAAATTCCATAAAAATTCCTGGTAAAATTGATTCATAATGACCAGATCTTCATATGAGTCGATCACTTCTTCGCGGAAATTAGTAAAATATGTTACCATGTAATAATGAAATTTTCTGCGGCCAGAATTTTCCATAATTTTTTCTCCTTAATGTAGAATGAAAATCTTACACTGACATTCAGTCATAAGGCAAAGTTTACACGTCTAAAAGCGGTCTTTTTATGTGTCCTGCATGCAGTGTGATTTCTCCATTTTGAACATCCATCTCGTATTTTAGTACAGTTCTTCCAGTCACGTGTCTACATGTGGCATTTACCTTGCAGCGTTCTCTGTCTGTTTACCCTAAAATTAATTAATTATCTTCATTAACGTGGGATTGTTCATCGTCTTTTGTCTTTCTGTGTCAGTGCTGAAGCTTCTAATTCTAGAACACAGAGGAGAGTTCTTCTTGCATGGGGCTACATCGACAGCAATAGTTTATTTCGATAGTCTTGATCTTTTCGCTTCAGTTTATGTATTTTACGCTTTCACTTGCCAATTCCTTGTATCTTCTGAACAGCACTCCTTACCTTCGTTACAGTCATATACGTAGGTGTACGCTGATTTTACACATTCGAGTAGAACAGATAATAAATACATTTATCGGAAAACATGAAGGAAGCAGATCACTTTGGAAGTGTCAGGTTTTGCTGGGATGTTGAAGCGGATTTCAAAAGAATTAAGATTATATATATGGCGTAAATTCATCTTACTCAGGAAAGGGACCTGGGGACACGCGGTAGTGTAGTTGGTTGAGGCACTATGATACAAGCCGGAAGGTCGCGAGTTCGAGTCCCGATGAGGTGGATTTTTTAATTTACCTAATCCTTCCAGCCGCATTATGGCCCTGGGCTCAACTCAACCTCTAACATAAATGAGTACGAGGAATCTTCCTGGGGGCGTAAAGGGCGGCCGACACTTAAGGTAGACAACCTTACGCANAGGTGGATTTTTTAATTTACCTAATCCTTCCAGCCCTTTGGGCTGTGGCAGGTCCTGGTGAACATTGTAATGATCATTCAGGATCATTAAAAGGAGGACAATTTCTTATCCATCCGAGACACAATTAGCCTCTCAAGAAGGACATTGCTTCGTGGACGAAGAGAGTTACTTATGTTTATGTTCTACAGCAAAGTGAAGTAAATGTATCCCTTTAACAGGCCGTGGAAGCCCATAGGATTGTGAGACGTCGAGGCTCCCACATTTTCTAGACATTTCTATTTCTATTCCCTCAGGAATATTCCTGGTACTCATTTCTGTTGGAGGCAGAGTCGACCCCAGGGCAATAGTGCGGCTGGCAGGATTAGGTAAATTTAAAAAATCCACCTCATCGGGATTCGATCCTGAGACCTTCCGGCTTGTAGTATAGTGCCTCAACCAACTACGAAACCGCGTGCCCCCAGTTATACAGCAAAACTTCCCAATATTGCAACTTTTATTCTCTAGTGGTCAAAGGACCTGGTGTTATATATATACAGCAGTGATTTCTCAATATTACATATTGTCACTTGTCAAGGGTCCCGTGACGAATAGTAACGGGTTCATAATCAGAGACTGTCTAGGACTCGCTCCAATCCCTACTGGACTCTGAGTGTGTTCTCTTGATGTGTGACTGACTTGCTTCTAATTTACGAGTTCTGTCACTTATTATTCACTTCCTTTATCCGCTGGTTAAAATTCCGCAGCTTAACACTCAACTCTTCTACGACTGAGCTATGACGGAACTACGACTCTCTTACGACTGCCTCGTTCTTCTCTGCACGGCTCCTTATACTCGTATAGGCTGCCGGTAACCATGGAAAATATGTATCTGTTGTCATGTAAACGTGCTTACGGAGGTGTTGGCTAGAAATGGACTTATTGGTTGCTGCGAGAAGGTGTTTCTGGCGAGCCGTTGGCTCGCAATGGACCATCGATCTGGCTCTGCTATTCCGGCTTTCAGGCGTCATGTTAAGGTATCATCGTCGTCACAAGATGGTCGTGAATTCTCCGGTGCGGTTTCGGCCATTTTCTCCTAGGCTAGTAACGGAATGACAAATACGGAAGGCTGCCTCTTTTCATTCTTTCCAGATGCTTCTCAAGTCAGTGTTGTATTATGTGTATAAAACTATGTGCTTTTCCTATGTTGTTCTTCCATTACATCGCAATGGCAATAGTATTCTTACTCATTAATGTCACGGCTGTATATTTCAAACAGGCCAACATAAAATTTACATACTGTGCGACAATATATTAGTCGACACGTGGGCATCATTGTCGGGCGACACACATTTGCAATTTATACGGACTACTAGGTCAACAGTGATAGTCTCCACACTCTCATGGTGTACAATAACACACAGCAAAGTGGGAGTGTGCATATACAGCACGTGCGAGAGAGTTATAAATTGGCTAAAATTCATTTGCGACCAAAATATTAGGAAAAGTAAAGGTAAAATGTACAGTTGTCCCTGTACTTAACTAAATAAGCACTATGCCATGACGACGTATGGGGAATGGAGGTTTAGATCCACATTTATTGATCTCGGCATTAGTTGGAGGTGAATGGTAAGCTTCACGCCCCTGCTGCTTTACACCCGGGGAAAAAGCCCCTTGTACCCATTGGATAGGAGGCTATGTGGGCCCCAAATTCAGTCTGAAAACATTGGGAAGAGAAAATTCTTGACTCTAACGGAACTCGAACTCCGACCGCTCCCTCGTCCAGCCCGTAGCCAGTCGCTATACCACATCTGGCTCTCAAACCCTTAAGAATGACACTAAGAATAAAGGCTACATGTTTCTCTCTGCCTTACGTCACTTTACTTACAGAAAAGTATTTTATTATGCCTATCCTTGATCACTAATTGTCAATTCTAAACATTTCATTCCTATCCTTGATATTTATTACGTGATTCTGTGCCCATTTTTATCTAAATACTTTTCAGTTTTCCAATTTTGCATCGTTCTCTTCCGTTTGTTGGCTGTGACTGCCTGCACGAACGAAAACAGGCAACTTTGAATCATAAATCTAGCAGATGAAACACCTGAACTATTACTCTGAGATAATCCTGACCAAGCAGCACATTATCACATCTTCGATAATTAAGTTCGGGCTTCATCTGTGATCCAACACTTAGCTGGTTACAGATTAAAGATGCTAGTTCGTTAATTAGTATTCTACGAGTAGCTGTAAATTTTGCACAGACTTTAAAATATTGTTTCATTACGACAGGGAAGAAAAGATGGATTGCAGGAGGAGGTTCAATTTATTAGAGCAGCCATGTGAAAGAGAATGTGGGGTGCCCTGTGCGTTAGTTTTCCATATCTGGGAAGGTTCTCTAAAAGCAGGAAATTCTTTACATTGTTGGCAGCAGAGGAGGGAAAGAAATCACAAGCATTTCAAGAGTGCCACCAACCGAGCTGAACATTCAATATGCAGAAACAGCTATGCATCAGTGCATATCTGATAGCAACTGTGAATTTATCTCTACTGTGTGACAAAGTACCAACATCTGCATTCAGGAAGACACTTTTATTTTTCATCATACTACCACATATAGACTATATGTCTGTATGAAACTCGTATATTTTAATATCAGATATCTGCACGTCTCACAGCAATTTATAATGTAGTCTAGGTGAAAGCAGCCACTGGCGAACAAGAATGTTATTGCGAAATTTCGGTGGTCCTTCATTTATTCTTCCATGTGACACATTTCCAAAGTATTAGAATTATGATGCTTAACTTCACCTTTCGTATCAGGCCAACTGGCCTTTTCCCATCATAATAAATACACGGATGATACAATGGATCATATAGACAGTTGGTAGGACTCTTTGTACGGGTGATCAGCCCTGTGGTAAGACCGCTACCTACACAGCATAACACAAACACTGAAGATATGCGGAAACACATACATGCCTTCAGAGGGATTCGAACCCGTGATTCCAGTGTTTGAGCTGGCGAAAGCATTTCATGCCTTACACCGCACAACCGCTGTGATCGGCATAACGCTTAACAAAATGGTAGTTCATGGATAAATAGCGCGGCACTAGACAAGAACCTCTCAAGTTTGACGCCATCTTTTCCGAAGATGTACGAGTATATTTCCTAATTTCAAGGCAGATTACTGGAGCACAGATCCAGTCGAAAAAAAAAAATGACATGAATATAGACGACTAAAGGGACATTAGTTGCAAAAGCAACTCAAACGCTTTATGAAAGGCAACATTGAGTTTCGTATTATCAAAAACGGGACCAGAATTATCGCCAAAGATATGACGGAATTTTCAGCCACAAAACTCCACACTGACACCAATAAACTACGAGTACCTTATTTCAAATTGTGCCCCAAGTCACAGAAGCGTGTAGAGGTTGTGGTAAGCCATCTTCCAATCAGCACTCCTGCAGAGGACACTTGCAATGGACTAGCGGACCTTGAGTTTAACGTAATAAGTTTCAAAAAGATATCGGCCTCTTGTCGGCCACCTGCAGAAGGAGAATTCCCTGTTTCTTGTAACCTTGCTCAAGACAATGAAATCACAAGAAATTTTTAAACTGGCAAGCCTTTGTCACATTGCCATCAGGCAGAAACATACAAATATCAGAGTGGCCTTAAAGCTGACAAAAGTTCGGCCATGTATGGGCTAACTGCAGACAACACCCTCCCGGTTACTTGTGGTGTGAAGCTGGGGGCATCTGCACAAGGGATTACAGGAAAAAGGCAACAGAAATATCCACACCGGCATGCAGCAACTGCGAGTTGGCCTTAAATTTCATTCGTCAGAGAAAGCCAACAGAATTGCTGACAGCTTGGAAAATCAGTTTACTCCCCACGACATGTGTGACCTCTGAGGGGATATGACGACAAGACTGAAATGTATGAACTGTATAGTAAGTAATTACAGGTTATGAAACTGAAGTGCAACGGTGAAGAAAACAAAGAAAATTCATCCATGATACGTATGTAATTGCCTTCTTGTAGTGCACTCAGTTTCATATGTCGCTTCTTACTACATGTTTCGGCAACATAGTGCCATCTTCAGGTTCGTTATTTACGCTAAGCTATTACATTGTTTGCCATCTTGTGTCTTTCACAAAATTATTTAGAAAGTACATTATTCGTCAACTATGATAACATTTGTATATACTAAAACTTGTTAAGATTATTCATCTATATGTCTTAATTCAAACTCGCGTATAGTATGGTTCGTCCGCTATGGGAGTCGTTTCTGTGTGTACTGTGTCTGTGATGTGTCCTTCCTTTTTGGCTGCGAGCGTTGTAAGCGACATATGAAACTGAGTACACTACAAGACGGCCACTGTATACATATCATGGATGAAAATCAGTGCAACAGGACGCTAAAATACAACATTACAAAGAAAATTAATAGTGAAGCCGGATAAACACCATATATATGCACACAAACACCAGTGTTTCACGAGGCTGAGTGGACCCCGTTCCAGACCCACTACTTCTCAGAAAATCTGGTAACGCCGAATCGAACCCGGACTTCTGGATCTGTAGCCAGGAAATCTGACCACTAGAAAACCATTAGAAAATATTAGCTGCATTCACACGCTCAAAAGCAGAATATTTTATTTGTATCCTTTTGTGATCATAGAGATCTTCCCGATTCTTATGTGGGGATATCAGAAAAGCAATGTCTGTGTCACTATAATTGGTAACAGATGCACGGATTTAAAAATATTCAAGTAAAATAATAAATACGCCAAGAATATTCGAACGCATATACTTCTCTGACCGTAGTCAGTAATTTCTTTTAGAATAATTTAAATACGGTTAGTAAAATCGATACAAATTGACCAGATTACACATACAAGGCTATGAAATCCTGCTTTCGTACGGGACTGCCTCGTCTCGCTAACGACACAAACAAGATATAAGTGCAGACACACCGCTCTGCTAGACTTGTCTTCGGCGTGTCGAGTTTGAAGCAGACTTAAGATCAAGATATTGATGTAACAGAAAGTAGGACAGACGGACACGAATCCCTACGTTCTCTGAGGAAGGGAAGCCTCTGATAATGAAGACAGTACATAAGATCCTGATTTCAAGCACAACAATGCTGAAACAAATGTTTCCTTCTTGTATCAGAATATTCGTTTTAACATGAGTTTGCCATGTACACCATTTACGGAACGTTAGAACTTCCACTGTAGACCTTCTTCTCACTGCTGAATCCTCTGTGAGGTATGCCGAAAAACGTATTTAATGTCTTTAAGTGAAACGAATTGAAGTAATTTAAAATTATGCTTACTAATACTTGTACTTTGCTATGGCATTTTCTTATGTAAGGGTTCCACAGTGTTCCTCAGAAGACTGAGAAAATGCAATTTAATTTACTTGTACTATGTAAAGTGGTCCTCAAAACGGAAATGAGTTGACAAAATTCAATGTCGGTATGTATACCGAACTTCGTCGATACGCTGTCAACAGTTAAAGACGATATTTGCGGATGTGACACAACAAACAGATAACATTTAGATTCTGGGACGTGAGGTGTAAAAATGCATTAAGAGTTAGAGCCATAAGTCCAAGTTTCGGTGTTAAACACCTATTACTGAAGTTCCTTGGCTTAATACAGAAATTTTCAATATACTATGGTTACAGGTATGCGTTTATCTGAACTTTACAACGGAAAATCCCTCCAATGCAGGGTCACGTAAACTCATCGTCCATTTGACTCCTGTGAAATTGGGTAATAAAATATGGCCTCTGTGTCCACCCAGTCCTCCTTCATGAAAAAAGAAAACCGACCAGAGCACCTGCATTTAGGTTTGGCGATAGGAAAATGTGGAGCATTGACTATATTGCCCATACGCCCTCGTGGCGTTGTGCTTCGGCACAGTGGCGATACGTATTATCTTCTCTAACTTTGTGGCTAACTAAAAGCTGAGAAGAAATCTCGTCGGTAGTAAGAATAATAAAACTGTTATGCATATCAGCCAAGTAACTTTGTAACATCATAGAAAACAGCCGGTTTTCATAACTTCCTGTTCCTCATTAATGCAGCAAGCGCAGAGTGCGGTCCCTAATATCGGAGTTGTTAATTAATGCAAGTAAGATTTGAGGTTTTTACGGCGGTGACTATGAAGAATGCCGTCTTTTGGGGTGTGGTACAATGTAGATATTGTGTGAGCTGACGTTCCATCAAAACTTCGGTTCACACAAGATTTACACGACACCACATGCGAGAAGACGACATTCTTAATTATCCCAGGTTTTAATATTTTAATATTGTATGAAAATAAATGTTGGATAATACTTAGGCCGCGCCATAGCTCAAGCGGTTAGTTGCTGGTTTCCCACCACGGTGGCCCCGGTTCGATCCCGAGTCTGGTCAAATTGGATTTTTGGTGGACAAAGTGGAGCTGGGGAGGGATTTCTCCGAGTATTTCGGTTTCCCCTGCCAATTTTCATTCCACCAAATTCTCCATCATCAAACTCACCCGGGGCAGGCTACAATAGGCCAATCAGTGGTCGCCGTGCCGAGTGGACCCAGTTGGACCCCAACCCCCACTAAGCGACTACTTAACTAATCATATTGAAAGGTTTATAGATTTCTCCCTATTACAGTTTGATTACTGGTACAAAGTCCAATGTGTATCATCAAAATTGGCCTACAGCTTAGTTATTTGTCAGAAGTATCACTTCTATCAGAAGGAATTACTGGTCATATTAACTATTAAATGTTGCTTGTGACTAAAAGCTTTAGATTCTTCTATAAACGAGTGAGGAAGTCAGAATGTGCCTGGGGGGCTCTTTCGAAATTTCAGCCTGCAGACAATTTTATTTTAAAACACATAACATCACAACCACCAGAAGCCCAGATTCAATTTGTATGCGCATACGTCAATCCGGACAGCGTCTTGACAGCGCGGCTGAAGATACAAACTCTATACGAGAATTATACACAGATGAGATATTAAATATTTATCTCGACATGACAAGGGCCTCTCCTTCAAACATAGAACAACATGAATAATGTAAGACAAACATCATTTCTCTGTGTTTCCAAGAAGAAACGTGGCAGATCAAAACTTTGTAATGGCATAAAGTGGGACAATAAAGATAATAATTCCTCGAGCCCCACCAAATTTTGGAATACCTATCGTGAGGCATGTTGAGATGATAATTTCCACGAATATCGTGCGATATGCTACGAACACACACGTTGACTTTTGACAGAATATTATGGGGGGTAGCTCAGGGTTTTGTGGAAAAACTGCAGAATCGCCATTTAATAAGGGTCCATGGGATATTTCGGTGTGAGCATTCCCACGTTCTGATCGCGCTAAAACGCCATGGATGCTTTCACAGCATGAAATTTATTGTTCTGCATATATGTCAATTAATCTTATCAGGAAGAAGAAACAGTATCGAGTAGAGCGGCCTGCGTAAATCTGACGAGAGTTCGTTCAGATGAGAAAACCTCGGACCAAGCGGCTTCCGTAGCAGCTGTGCTGGTGGCCTCGTTACCAGGCAGAACTGATTTCTCGACGGATGGAGATAGGGCACTTGCTGCAGAATGATAGTTACGACTGGGTCATCTTGTGTGAATGCTTGAAGACTCTTCAAGCCATACAGAAACTGTGTACAGAGGATGTAAAATTATCGAGGTTACTGTTGAATGAACAAATTCTGTTGATATATGGCATAGAGATCATCCACATAGAAGATATTATAGATATGGAGCCGGGTGGAGATATTCGGGCCTTTATAGAAAATCGCGCAGTAAGGCAAACATGGAGCAAATTGGCCATGACGACAAGGAGATGCAGTCCTCAGAGACGAAGAGGAGCTTCGCAAAACACTGGCGTTGGGCAACGGAAGATGTTACGCCTCTTCGTTTCCGAGGAATCAAAGGTCTGAGGATGAATGTTCGGTATGCCAAGGTGGAACAGGTGAGATTTCGTTGGGGATCAAATTCTGTTAATGTGCTATAAGAGGTGTTGAAGGTGCACACCCAAGGGTCGATGGACTATGATGCTCAACTCGTACCTGACACGAGGTCTTGTCTGAAATACTGTGAAAACGTGATGGTGTTCTTTGTCACATTCCCCGCAAAACTAATATATATATATATATATCTTTCTCAAGGGAAGTGGAGATTTCTTCAGATCCGAAATGTGGGCTCTCAGGATGGCTGGTGCGGAACAATTCATACTCAAGTCAATCCAAATATTGTGGACAATGTCTGTAATGGACAATATGGACTTCGTTGAAAGGCCGCACATAAAGCTGCCACACAGCATCCTGTAGCTGATAAGAGCAAGGAAAAACTTTACATTACCATCTGATCTGAGCACAAACACCTGGAACATAAAACTTTCAGAACATCAGAAACTTTTCGCATTTAACGCGCAGTCATTTTGAGTGGAGTTCTGAAGAGCGTTTGAAGTTAAAATCAGAGCCTAGGAACATCACAGACAGAGCAAGCTGAAGGGGCAGCTATTAAGGAACAAATCGGAGAAGGATGTAAACTTCACAATCATATGAAATGTATACAGGGGCTTTAATTACAGAGAAGGATAATCCGTTCTCCTGAGCTCAGTTTGACGGGCGATTTATTATACTCGTAACAACTTGAATGCATGTTTCAGGAACAGGATAATGGTGGCGTCGTCAAAAAGCGATGTTGAGTCAGATAGACCAACCGCGTTGACGACTGCAAAGAGGATAAATTTTAAACTGAACCGTGAGGAGCTTCATTTTCTTGCTGATAATGTGCAGAGAAGACACTGCCGAAATATCAGGGAAGTAAGTCTCCTGAAGGCGAAAGAGTGAACAGTGGGAGGAAACAACTATAATTCGAGGTTTTACAGAATACCGTATCGCCAGGTTGTGTCATATTCCCTTCCAAAAACAAAAATAAAATAGTTCTGGATATTGTATTCTATGTACATTCGGTGGCCAGTAGTGGATTTATGACGTCGAAATTCACCCTCAACATTGGAAAGAATATTCATACTTTCAAGAATGTAGACAAGTTCGCGGTGTACTGTACAGCCAGGTAGCCGGGCTAACGCACTCGGTACAGCGACTAAGTACGGGTTGTACGGCTAAGGGAGCGGAGTTCGAGTCCCATAAGGGTCAAGAATTTCCTCTCTTCCACGTCGTCCACGACAGCTCTTGGGCCCATCCAGTCTCCTATCCACTGTGTACTGATGGCTCTTTCCAGGGACGTGAGATTCCCACTCACCTCCAACTACAGTCGAGATCAAGAATACGTGGATCTATAGATCCACTCCACCACACGTCTTAATGGCGTGGTGCATAGTTGGTTAACCATAGAGACAATTTTACCTCTTTGCCATTACTATACGGCCCATGGTCTTACATACACAAATAGGAAGTTCGGTAGGCTTATATCTACGGCAAGGTACCGCTTCCAGAAAGATTTCGGGATAACTGTTGCTCCTATCCGGGTAGCTATAACCAGTATCTCTTTCTTTCCACATTTATGCACGAACATCACAAATTGCTTTCCTCTAGGCAGGTAATAGATGTTCTGAAAATGTTGCAAAGTCCAGATATTTGGGAACGACGATAACAAAACAAAACCTGATCCAGGAGGAAGTTAAGAGGAGACTGAAGTCGGGTAATGTTTGCCAACATTCAGTCCAGAACCTTTTGTCTTCTCGTCTGCTGTCAAAAAATATAAAAAATAGAATATACAAAGCTATAATTTTGCCTGTGGTTCTGTATGGGTGTGAAACTTGGTCTCTGACATCAAGGGAGGAACATAGACTGAGGGTGTTTGAGAACAGGGTGTTCAGGAGAATATTTGGACCGAAGAGAGATGAAGTGACAGGAGGTTGGAAAAAACTGCATAATGAGGAGCTTCATAACTTGTACTCTTCTCCAAGTATAACTAGAATGATCAAGTCAAGGAGGATGAGATTGGCAGGGTATGTAGCACGTACTGGAAAGAAGAGGAATGTCTATAGGTTATTGGTGGAAAAGCCATATGGGAAAAACCACTGGGGAGACCACGACGCAGGTGGGTGGACCATATTAAAATGAATCTTCGAGAGATAGGATGGGATAGATTGGATTGATCTGGCTCAGGATATGGACCAGTGAAGGGATCTTTTGAACACGGTAATGAAACTTCGGATTCCACAAAATTCTTGGAAGTTCTTGAGTTGCTGCACAATTGGCGGCTTCTCAAGAAGGGTTCAGCTCCACTAGTGAGTAGGTAGACACGTGGTTATGAATACCGCTGGTACCAGGGGATTGCAACAGGTGTCCTGTGTCCTGGCAACGTCACGCAGACTGAATGGTGCGACATTCGCTTCTGCGATTCCAGAAGAAAGGCGTTTCCAGCAATTTGCCCTACAATCCGATTATTACACGTGACACATGCGTGTGTGTTTTTCTCCGTGTTTACCTCCAGACCTAGCTCCTTACTAGTATCTCTCAGAGCGTCTGTCTCTGGTGCTTCATTTCCAGGCATAACAAATACGAGGGTAAGTCAGAAATTATTCGCACTTTCTCCATAACACATCTTTAGGTTTGTCACACTGCCTCCTACGCATGTATTGTTAGAGTTTGTACTATTGTGGTCACGTGATCGAAGTTTTACCTTGATCACATCATTTTCCTTGATGCTGTGACAGTGTAAACATGGCCGCTCTACTAGCAGTGTGCACCAATGATTAACAAAGAATAGTGATCCGATTTCTCTGATTGGAAGGTGTATCAGGGGCTGAAATTCATATGTGGGTTCATCACTATGAGCCAGAATCCAAAAGCCAGAGTATGGCGTGGAAACACCCGAGATTGAAAACGAAGATGAAATTCAAGACTTAGTCTTTCGTGGGAAAGGTGATGCTAACGGCTTTTTGGGGACTCAAAAAGGCCTATACTGCAAGAATACCTGGAAAAAGGGTGTACGATCAACAGTGATTTGCTGGCCAACAATCTGAAGCAAGCAATTCGCACCAAACGCCGAGACCTATTGTCGAAGAAAGTGTTGATGTTGCATGACAATGAACACACACACAAGGACGGCCAGACCGTTGAAACCATTAACCATTTGTGTTTCGAGGTGCTGGAACACCCTGCCTACAGCCCAGATCTCGCCCTTTCCGACTATCATCTCTTTGGACCGCTCAAAGATGTTTTACGAGGTTTTTGATTTTCTACGGACAAAGAAGTGGGGGAAGCGGTGCATAAATGGTTGAGCAACCAACCGAAAACCTTCTTCGTGGAGGGAATACGCAAGCTTTTGGACCGCTGGACCAAGTGCATCGAAAAGGGAGGAGACTATATAGAAAAATTAAGTACTTGTTCAACCCCTACTTTTGTATATGTGGATTGGAAAAACAAGAGTGCGGATAATTTTTGACTTACCTACGTATGTAACTGTATTTCGAATCATGTTCATGTTTCTTTTTCAGAGTGAGTACTGTCAAGTTACTATATTTTACGAATGTCTTGTATTATTCTGGTAGTTTAATATCAACTGATATACTTCAAATAATGCCTTGTTTTATTGCTTTTCATTATATTGGATGCAGAACTCCAGCTAAATCAATATGTTTTCGACGAGCCAGAGAAATAGAGCGGTTAGGAAAACAATAAAAGTTAAGGTTCACACATCTGTGACGTTGAAGACTTCTGTCTTCTGAGACACGACGCAGTGTATCCGGGAAAAAGTAAGAAGACATTTCGGAGGAACATATCGTCGTTTATTTTCAGTGTCGAAATTAAGTGAAGCAAAAAGGAAAAAAAAATGCTTTTTCATACTTGAAATTCCTGTTGACCCTAAACAAGGAGGTCTTATGTTTCTTGGAAACGTTCTTTGACTTTCACCTGACTCTACAATGTTATTTTCTAGAAGACTGAATTCCTCAGTAAATTAAAATACAAATTTTATAGAGGAACCTTTTGAAACTGCCACTTTCGACGTGAGTGCAAGACTGATACTCAGACCGGCCTAAGAGAAACATGTTTTAGTACATATAGTTGATCGGGTTTAAGTAGACTGATATTGCTGAGACGCGGATGGCGTTTACTATCAGGTTATAATACCCCAGAATTAGTTACAATATCACATTGAATACTGTGAAGTATAAATCAATTGCTAGGCAACGGCTCAGTAAAAATATTCCCGCCGAAGCGTACGCACGCAACAATAGGACGTCAATTGCTAGAAAAAATCAGTAAACAAGCTTTGTCAGCAACAGAGAGGTTATGTTTGCTGCGTGGTCCGTGACGAAGTTTTATAAAGGGACAAAAAAGTCGTTTAAGTAAGTTGTTGTCGAGAACTGGGTTGAGTTCTGGTAAGGGTAGTCGAAGGAGATTTAGATGAAATGACAAGTAATGAATTAGACTGCGCAAAGAAGACTTTATATACGAGTATGATCTGAAGTTACACTGAGACGAATATAATTCCGTTGCCAGAATACGACTTGTGAAGGCTGAGCTAGTGTGTGTGTGTGTGTGTGTGTGTGTGTAACGATGAACTGTAAAGTGTGTAAATGAGCCTGTAGTTTCGAGTGGGGTGTATAATCAATAAAATCATCCAATTTAAAATCCGTCTTACAAATCACGTGCAAACCCACCCCTATACGTGAAAATAAAGCCGGTAGTCCGCAAGCGAACAATACCGACCGAGCAACCGGCGCTTGTCTGCGAAGTTAGTGCCAACTTTTGCGGATAGGGATTGTCACATGTTTAGCGTAAAGGATCCCCACGGTCTTAATCTCGGTTTCTTAGATCGGAACCGCTATTTCCTTGAAATTGCTCCTCAGTTATCCTTATGAGGCTGAGTGGACCCCGTTCCAGACACACTACTTCTCAGAAAATCTGCTAGCGCCGGGAATCGAACCCGGGACCTCTGACGACTAGACCATAGGGGCGGTCGTTTTCACCTAAACGATATATAAAAATTAATTTCCTATTTCATAGTAAACACTCTTCGTATCCAGACCAATCGGCTAATGCTCTTAGTGCGCAGGATCATTGTTTTGTCACAGACTTACGTATTTCAAAATGTAAAATGGGTCGTACTTTCAGCAACGATGTGCTTTAAACGATTAACAGGATTTTAAAGTTCTAGTGACTTCATTACCATACCCTGTTTTCTTCGGTATTGTTACCTAACACTCGCCTTCGTCACTCTGTACGAATAAGTTTCGCAACTCCCTCTTCGTAAGAACAGTCTTTAGCGAAATGAACGTAACTACGTCCGCCACGGACTGAATGACGTTTACATACTGATAATACACATCTTGGAGTAACAATAATGATTTAGACAACTGGGAATTTCAATGCAGATGTATTCCATCTCAGCCATTTGCATAACAAGTATCAAGTTGCCACCAACAAAATTCTGAAGGTTTCGAGAGATGTGTTGCTACATCGAGAGAGAAATGTAAGCTACTAATAGCCATTAAAAGTTTATTAAGACTAGGGAAACTGCGATGAAACAATTGCGCAACTACAACCGAAGTCAGACATGGAGAGGGTGAGAGGACAGAGGAGTATCAGATGCAGAATATATGCAAAAGCGTAATGAAATTATGTAATAAAAAGAGGGCAACACGGTACATGGTAGGGACAATTACGAATCTGGGAACACATTTGTAGATCTAATTTCTTAAATGGAAAATAATAACAGCCACGTGTGTATACATGTCTATACATATAGAACGATGATTAACGAAAGACTCAAAGCATTTTAAAACACACACATACATTAATGATAAAAGTCTTCCCATTTCATAATCCAAAACATTGGCTAACGTATCAATTTACATGAAATTAGAAACAAGAGCGAGAGAACAAATTGCTTCATTAAAAAATCGAATTGTCAAGAGTATAACTAACATCACAGCAAGTCCGCTCCATAGCTCAACCGGTTAGTAGCTGGCTTCCCACCGCTGCAGCCTGGGTTCGATCCCGGGTCTGGTAAAGTTGGGATTTGTGGTGGACAAAATGGCGCTGAGGCGGATTTTCTCCGAGTACTTCGGTTTCCCCTGCCAATCTTCATTCCACCGAATTCTCTATCATCATAATCACCCGGGGCAGGCTACAATAGGCCCCCGTGCCGAGTGGACCCAGTTGGACTCCACCCCCCCCACTAAGCAAATAAAAAAAACTTCGCAGCATTTATGATTCAATTGATTTTCTGATGGGAATGCATATAGTCAAACTGATCACATATTAAAATATAGAAGACGACATTCATGTACGTAAAATGCTAGATCCCGGAGAGGACACGGCCGAGATGTAATGGCTGTCAGGTATATTAAATGTTAGGGAAAGGCTGTAAACGAATACAAGAACAATGCAGAAGGTTTATAAAGAAGGATTTAATTTCATCAAGTAAAACGAAAAGAAGTTAAAATACGAAGCTCTGGAACTGTTGATGATAATGTGGGCATTGAGGGCTTAACGCAACAGGGAGAAAATCTATCAGACCCTCAACAGGAGACAGAGGTTTTTACGAGCTGAGGCAGCATTAACAGTGATTTTGCAAATAATTCTCGAAATTACGAATTCAAGGAAACGGAATAAACTGCAACTGTTAAAGAACCTAAACCACACGAATGGATAATTTTATATTATATTGTTATTGATGTAATTAAAGAGTTGTCAAACACTGTCGTGACCGCCTCTGTGGTCTAGTGGTCAGAGTTTCTGGCTACAGATCCAGAGGTCCGTGTTAGATTCCCAGTGATATCAGATTTTCTGAGAAGTAGTGGTTCTGGAACGGGGTCCACTCAGCCTCGTGACGATAACTGAGGAGCTCCGATCTAGAAAATAGAAATTAACGGCCGTGGGTATTTGTTGCGCTGGCCACGCGATGCCCTATCTATCCTTTAAATCCGTCATTAATTTCGGCAACAAGCGGCGGTCGCTCGGTCTGGATAGTTCGCTTGCGAACTAAAGCCACGGAATTCGTTCGTTTGAGCACTGTCGTATCATGAATAAAGGCGTTCTAAATTAAAATGAACGGAACTCGAAATTATTACATTCTGAGATAACATGAAAAGTTGCTGTGTTGGTTGAAGCTCCTTTCTATTGAAGAAAAAATCCCCCACATAAAATATCTTAGGCGTTAGAATTTGATTCCTCAGTTAAAATTTGGCGTTTCAATGTGATAATGGTCGATCGAAGTGGCCGCACAGTCTAAGGTATGAAATGTCTTCTCCCTCTCAAACACTATGAACCTGAGTTCGGATTCCACTCGAGGCATGGATGTCTGTCCGCGTTTCGTCTGTTTCTGTTGTCCTGTGTAAGTAGCGGCCTTGCGACACAGCTGATCAACCATCCAAGAACCCTATCAGCTCTCTGTAAGATCCATAGTTCCGGATTAATTGGTGGGGAACACGCCAGAAGGCAAAACACGAAGATTATCAGGAGGAGAAGAAGAAGAAATTAAGGACAATGAAACATGGAGATTTGTGGTCCTGCTGTTGCAATTCCGTTGGTTCACTGTTTTTATACTCGTAGAAACATGCCCTAAACTCTACAGACTGAAAGTTTATGAAAGACAGAAGCCTTACAAAACACGGTCTCTTTTCTGTTGTCGGATCCACAACACAACATAATGTTTAGCATATAAACACGTTCACACGCTGAGGTCGTGCATTAGCTATTGCGGCATTAACTTACAGCTGAATCCTTGCCACACTTTTAGAAATGCATGTACATCAGCACATATACAATTATAGTTCAATCTAAATCAGTGTGTTCTGTTGTAAGGGAAAACAAGAAGCCTTTGTGCTTCGTAAGAAATCAACATCAGTACTTTGTTGAGGTTTCAATGTAGAGTCAGGAAACTGAGCCCGCCAGGGGCACTGTCTCTTCTTGCTTGTNAAACGCCAACAGTTAACGCTGAAAGAGAGACAGCTGCGCTGGCTGCTAGGAAAACGCTCGCAATTGTCCCTGGAGAACAAAACCCTGTTATACAAGGCAATCTTAAAACCTATATGGACCTATGGCATCGAGCTCTGGGGCTGCGCTCGACCATCCAACACCAAAATCCTCCAAACGTTCCAATCGAAAACACTACGAAGAATCACAGGCGCACCATGGTACGTAACAAACAGAACTATCCACAACGACCTCAACATACCCTTCATCACGGAAGAGATCAGAAAGCATGCCACCAGACACCGTACTCGGATAACAGGACACGAGAACCCGCTAATCGTAGAATTAACGAAACCGCACCCAGCAGCAAGACGACTGAGGACAACCTGGCCAGAAGACCTATATAACTAAAAGGTGGAATACTGCCACTGGGCAGCTGCCGCCTTCACGACATAAGCACCCATCACATTTGCTTATTACTTGCAGTGTCAAGTAGATTGTAAATTGACATTAACGAGAAAAAAAAAAATATTAGCTTCACCGCCTGTCTCTGTGTGTAACAACTTGACAGCTGCTGAAGAGGCTTCTATGAAACTTGATATTGATGAATTTTCCTAAAAGATCAAATGCTGGTTCTGTGTGTAACGCGCTTTCCCAAACCTTAGATTCCTTCGGACTGATTCGAAATATAAAACACATTAGTGTTTGTCTACGTTAGTGCATTACGAATTCGGAGTAAGACTTCTACGCTCTGTTAACATTAACACAAGATCGGCAAGAAATGGACGGCTGTTATTATCACGCGACACAAACAAAAATGCTCTCGTTATGTCTGATTTACAGCAGGAGCTGACATTTTGTTATGGAAGTCTTTCAGAGTAAATTTCCTTACGAAATATTTTAATTATCTGAATGTCTTGCAACTGGCCTCTAAAATATGGTACGCAATAATCAAATCACGAACAAAACACAAACTTCGTGGTTTTAGACCTCAAGTGAACTATACCGACTGAGAGACCGCCACTTGTCGGCGAAGTTAGTGTCCACTTTAGAGGATAGATGTTGTCGCGTGGTCAGCAAAACGAATCCCTATGGCAGTTAATTTCGGTTTCCTAGACCGGAGCCGCTATTTCCTTGAAACATCTCCTCAATTATCCTCACGAGGCTGAGTGGATTCCGTTCCAGACCCACTACTTCTGAGAAAATTTGATAGTAGCGAGAATCGAACCCAGATCTCTCGATTTGTAGCCAGGAACTCTGACCACTAGACCACAGAGGCGGTCCTTGAAACAATAAGAGGGCATAAAATTGCTCAGTGGTCTAATAACTTCAGTAACGTGGGGTGTCTTTTCTTATCTGTACCCAGTGGGTCCCTGGAAACGTGGCATTCCTCTAAAATGTCTTCACTGGACATTTTATGGTGCCGAATCTTAGCTTCCGTTGTTCACTCGTCAACACTCCACAGCCGAACCCCAACTGAACTCTTATGCTATTGTTCTATTCTCGTTATATAGACTAGGGTCGGACCTCACGGAAAAAAAAAACATGTCACGTGTCAGAATGCGTGTTCAGTGGCCCGTTACCTAGCACTAGGCATGGCGAGGAGCACACAGAAAACACTTCTTCCGATAAATATTCTATTGTTGCGTGCCTGTATTTCGGGCGTTTCCTAGAAATGGGTTTACATGTCACAGGATTAACCAAGAGGACACAGGATAAACGGAAGACCTAGGAAGAAATGGAACTACAAACTTCGAAAAAGACGAGAAAGGCCAGCTAGATCTAGCCTGTGAGGTTGGCGATTATGACGTATATTTGCTGTCACGTGTTAACAAGCACAAGAGCAAAGTCGTGATTCAACCTCTATTTCGTATTTTAGTCGTTACCAGTTCGACTCGTGAATGATTACCAATTTCACTAAGGTATTGTTACGTATTATAATTCTTATAACAGATTCCACAGAGAATCTGTAACCTGAATAATACAGTTGATATAGCGTCGTTATTATTATTATTATTATTATTAGAGGGGGTGGGTTTCCCCATGCACTTAGACCAATTATTGGTCCATTGTGCGTCCCCCTTTAATTTCTACTGTCGCCATACCCTACCGGTACCGGTGCGTGCTATCAGCCCCGTTCAGCCAACGAGGTCGGCCGTCGGTACCTCGATACTTCCCCCATCTACCAGAGGCATTGGAAACTACTTGGGCGGGAAACTTGTTGCCTACTTTGCTCAGAGGTCTCCTAGAGACATGAGGATCTTTTACGTGCCGTAAATCTACGACACGGGACCCACGGCTTAAAGTCCCTCCCGGAGGACTTGTTCCTTGAACTTAAAAATTCCACGACCTTCGCCGGGTTTGAACCCGCGTACCTTGAGTCATGAGATTACGGAGACCGCTTTAGCGTCGCTAAGTTGGCTACGAAGATGAAAGATAAAGTTGTTCCTGTGCTTAAGTAATTATGAGTAAGCACTACACCATGAAGGCACGTGTGAGAATGGCTGTATAAATCAAGTATTCTTGACCTCAGCACTAATTAGAGGTTAGTGGTCAGCTTCAAGCCCCAGCCGCTTTATCCTTGAGAGAAGAGCACCCGATACCCTTTGGATAGGAGACTGGGTGGCCCCAGTACAGGTCTGGATGAAGTGGAAAGCAGAATCTTGTCCCTGCCGGGAATCCTACTCCGACACTTCGACTTCCACCCCGTAACCAGTCGCGAAACCGACTGCTCTAAAAATAAGCGATTATTTAATAGTGTTAATTTAAGGCAGAGATCATGAATCTCAAAATATTAAGATGAATTTGAATGGTAACTGGAGAGATTCAGAAGGAATTATTTGCTCATCATTTCAAGGTGCTGATGAAGCCTGTGATTTAAGAAGCTGAATGAAATCACGAGGTTCCGCTGTTACAATTCCCTTCAGATGCAACATTTGAAGGGTACATAAGTATGAGAACATGGCAGCCACTGGGAAGTCTTCCAAGAGCGGACTCTATAAAAGCTGATTATAGATTAGCGTTTAAACGGCTCTTTAAGAATATTTTATGGGCTAAAAATACATTTTCAAACAAATTTTGATTATGGTATTAATATTTGTTATGCTGAAAACGGGATACCTCAGGGCTACGAGCTGGGCGGCAGAAAGGTCAGAAATCGGTTCTCGGTAGAATAAAGAATTTCTTCTCTTCTCCATTTCGTTCAGACCGGCTCTGAGGCTAACTCAGTCTCCTATTCAATGGGTACTTGGGGGTTTTTCCCCTGGGGTGAAGTGCTCGTGGCGTGAAGCTGACCTCAAACTGGTGCCGAGATCAAGAAAACGTGAATCTACATCCACCAGCCTATACCTTCATGGCATAGTGCTTAATTAGTTAAGCACAGTGGCAACTTTACCTTTATATTTTTTATATTTAATTCTTTATTCAAATTTTTATTTTTATTAGAATCAAATTGTGTTGGGATGCCTGGTTTGCGGCCCTTCCCCCCTTCCGGGCGTCCACAGACAAGATTGCGTTGTCTCCGCTGAGACCTCCGAATATCTCGTAAAGAAACACAGGCGTAAGGAACACAGCGACGGTCGCAATGCTCATGACAACCTCGCGCAGTGGAGCACCACACGCTGCCTCTCACATGAGTTCATGGCCGTAGTCTCCCTGAAAACATCGGCTACCAGCAAAACACTGTCACCTACTGAAGTTAGATGTCTCTTGTCTTTATTTAATTAATTTTAAGCCGATCACAGTGGCCGAGCGACCTAAGCCACTCGCTCAAGCACTGGGTTCGTAGGTTCGTATCCCACTTGAGGCATGGATGTCTGTATGCATTTCTTCTGTGTTTGTGTTGTCCTGTACAGGTAGCAACCTTCCGACAGGACTGATCCCCCGTTCAAGGAGGCCTACCGACTGTCTACACGATTCAAATTTCAGAATTAACTATGAGTGGACGCAGGCCACAGAGTCTAATCCTTCGAGCTAGAAGAAGAATAAATTAAAATTCTCTATTTTTAATTAATGTACATACACCATCAATGAAACAAACAAATCACAAAATCAAACATTTACATGTTCGATTTGAGACTCCTGCGGTGTTGGCCATGAAGAGAGCGGTCGTCTGGATTCTAACGCAGTGCATTTCGAAGAGCATTACTGCCTACATCTACAGGATAGTAAATCAAGCCAAGTAAGAAACCAGCGGAGCTTGCCACCTGCTTCTGTTGGTTTCTTTCTTTGCTTACTTCTCGACCCTGAAGATTGAGGTGATATATTCCTCCGAAATGAGAGTCGGTCTCCGAACTACAAGAAGTTGCAACCCAGAGACGGCATTCATCAAAATTTAACACGTTTTGAACAAAGCTAACTTTTGTAAAGAAGTCAGAAGGTGGAAATGGAGCTGATACGGTCTGGTGACGAGAACTGTGAGCAATATTTTTGGAACGTATGTAGCAATAATTGAGAGCACTTCCCATGCCTACGCTTACCCTTTATCGGTCGAAAGGGAATTGTGTCCTTTTAAATGAAGTTCTAGGAGGCCCGATGGGAATAAGCTATGCAGTCACGTCATGACGTAATATATATTATTTAAAATTCCAGGGATAGAACATTTATTCACAGTGCGTGCCTAAAATACTTGTTTAGGCTCTAGAGGTTACCACAGATTTATTTTTAATTAACCTTCCACTTTTGGGGTGTTAATTTCTTTATTTAAGTCAGCCATGAGGGCTGCAAAAAGCCTGAAAAATTCATGATCTTTTCCAAGCAGCAGTTTTTACGTCCTTCTTTTACGGGGTAGTGAAAATGAAATAGACCTATCTAAAGACATTTTAGGCACTTCTGCTTCTTTCACCAGCTCTTTCATAAATTCCACAACCCTTTAAACCTCTTAATTTTATCTATACTTATATAGTTCAATGCACGATACAACAGTATCATTATCTTTCTTACTTCCGTGTTTTTGAGTGTGACATGGAACAGTCGTCAGGAATTCAGTTCCGCGTAACAGCTCGAAGCAATAAAACAAACTCCGTGGCCTCTAGTCGGCAAGCGAACTATACCGACCGAGCGACCGCCGCTTGTCGGCGAAGTTAGTGTCAACTTTAGCGGATAGAGTGTGTCGCGTGGTCAGCGAAACGCATCCCTAAAGTAAGTAAGTAAAGGTATCCCTTTAACCGGCCGTGAAGGTCCATAGGTTTGTGAGATGTTGAGGCTCCTACATTTTGTAGACAATTGGCTCGCAGATGGCGGTGAGGTTGTCAGCCTTACGCTCCGGCCGCCCTTTACTCCTAGGAATATTCCTTGTACTCGTTTCTGTTAGAGGCTGAGTCGACCCCAGGCCCATAGTGCGGCTGGCAGGATTTGGTGAATTTAAAAAATCCACCTCATCAGGATTTGGTACCGCGACCTTCTGGGTTGTAGCATAGTGCCTCAACCAACTACGCTACCGCGTGCCCCAACAACGGATCCCTACGACCCTTAATCTCGGTTTTCTACAAGAGAGCCGCTGTTTCCTTGAAATAGCTCCTCAGTTATCCTCTCGAGGCTTAGTGGATCCCGTTCCAGACCCACTACTTCTTAGAAAATCTGGTAGTGGCGGGAATCGAACCCGGAACCTCTGAATCTGTAGCCGGAAACTCTGACCACTAAACCACAGAGGCGGTCCTCGAAACAATAAGAGAGCATAAAATCGCTCGGTGGTCTAGAGTCTTCAGTAACGTGGAGTGTCTTGTCTTGTCTCGTCTGGACCCACTGGGTGCCCGGAAACGTGTGATTTACAGGTGTAAAAGTTAGTGTTTGAGGAGAGTCAGTCCACTTTTCGGAGTTCACTTCTACAGCGTCTCCTTCTTTGACCCTGTCTATGTCTGTGTCTCTCAAAGATGGAAATATAACGTCTTCATAGAAGTGTTCACAAGAATCGGTTCTTGCGCTGTCTTGATCCTGAAGTCTCTTCTTAGCAACCATTCTTATACCTTGCACTTAGAAAGAATTAAACAACCGCACTTCTGCTGTACTGAATATGAAAACTGTGGCCTGCAGATAGCCTCAGAAACTTTTAACTGTCTGTCCATTCAAGGAATAAAGGTAAATCTTTCCTGTGAATTGAATATCGCTCAACGAACAAAATAAAGTCATTAAATGGAAAACTGAAAATAACGTATTAAATTACGACAATAAAAAGTTACATATTAATTATTAAAACTAAATGATTATAGGCTGAATTATACGCTTATACTAATTAACGGTTCTGATCATTGACGGCAAAACACACAAATTTGGCAATATACAGTATCAGTCTTACAAGCAGTTCCTTTTTGGTCTGAACTATTCAGGAATTCATCAATTAAGAGTGGATGGCAAAAAAATAGTTATTCTTAAACTTTGATTCCAAGAATATCTGAACACGGCTATTTATTCTTCTGAAATCTGACCACCGATTAACAAATTCGCTCCCAGCAACCCGTAATTGTCTCTGGAAAAAATAAGCGACTGACATGACACATAAGCATTATCTTGCAGACTGAGACACACATTTCGCAAAACTAGAATGAAAATTAGGAAAATGTACTAACAGAATCAAAGAAATCATAGGATCATAAACAAATTCACACATGTAAGGGCGTCTGTTTAAAAATTCTAACACAGTTAAATTTATTCTTAATAACCAAGTTCTTATTTGAAGATAAAAGGCAAAGTTATACCTTAGGTTAGGGCCTCGTCATAGCTCAAGCGGTTAGTCTCTGGTTTCTCACTGCGGCGGCCCGGGTTTGATGTCGGGTCTGGTCAAGTGGGATTTGTGGTGGAAAAAGTGGCGCTGGGGCAGGTTTTCTACGAGTACTTCGATTTCCCCTGCCAATCTTCATTCCACCAATTGCTCCATAATCACCCTCACCTATCATCTGGGGCTGGTACAATAGGCCAGAAGTAGCCGCAGTACAAGGGACTTAGTCCCACCCCACTAGCATTATACCTTAGGTTAATTAATTAAACACTTCGCTATGAAGATGTATCGTGGAGCGGTGTATTATCTCCACTGTTTTTGACCTCGGCACTAAATGAATGTGAGTGGCCAACATCACACGCCCCTGCCGCTTTAGTACCTGAGGAATCAGCCACCGGTACCCAAAATGGCTGGGTAAGCCCCAGAGCTAGTCTGGACGTTATGAAGGCGAGAAGATCTCTCGCGCCCGTGTGGAATCGAACTACGACTCCAGAGTATCAAGCTCTTAGCCTAGTCACTATTTTTAATTGAAGATAATAGTTCGAAAATGTACTGAATATAAATTACATTAAGATGCAATGCAGAGTTGCGTTTTGCGTTTAAAAACTCGTCTGTGACTAGGTACAAGCAAAACGAAATGCTGCACGGTCGCGCTTACATCGAATTCATAGCGTTCGTCAAGTGCGACTTTTGGTTGCAAGAATTTCGCAGCACGTAATGAGCTTCCATCAGACGAGATTCGAAACGTTCTAATAGGAAACATAAGAAGGGACTGACCTTGAACACCTCCCAGGTAGCACTGAAGGGCAACACGGCGAGCCCCACCATGAGGTCCGCGACGGCTAGGGACACGATGAAGAGGTTTGTGACAGAGCGGAGCTTGGAGCTGATGAAGACCGCTGCGATAACCAGGCAGTTGCCCACGATCACCATCACGCTGATCAGCAGCAAGACGACAAGCGAGGCGATCAGACTAGGGTTATCCCAGGCGACCTGCTCCAACAGAGCAGAACACGCGCTACCGTTCATAACACTCAGAGCTTCTTCAAAATTATCCCGGAGATTTCCGTTTCCGGTATTACGCGCCAGATCTCAGAAATTACTCCAGCCTTAAACTCATCTGTGTTGTTCTCATAGGCTTTTGGCTTCAAATGTGTCTTTCTGGGCCCAAAGTAAGGCATTATACTTCTGTATATTATCGAAAGTAGGGACGGCGTTCTGCGTAGGGATGAACATAGGAAACGCCGTGTTTAAAAAGAACGTATAACAACTCTTGACTTGTTTCACTTTACATCATTTTCCACGTGCTTATATACATGAAGTATAATGAAAAATGGATACACCACAAGGTTCGCCTTTACAAACTGTAAGTTGTTGGTATTATCAGGGCTACATGTTGTAAACGTGCTTTAGAGTCATTGGTGAATGTGATATTGAAGAATAAAGAAGTCATTAAAATTTCCTGATCACTTCCTTCGGGTACGCTTGACTTATTTATTTGTGAAATAAGCATACGATGCACTTCCCAGTATCAATTTGCAGCTGCAATTTACGATATATTTCTCACTTCCAGGCAAGTGATATCCTTCCAGAAGGTGACTAAACACACCAGTCCTATCTTCTAGATGACATGTGTAACTTGTGTCTTTATAATTCCAAATCTTCATTCAGATAATAGCATAGGTAAGTATAGCGAAGGACATTATTTACGAAGTCTCTTTCTGCATTTCAGTTTAAGTGAATTTTCGAAATCACATATCTTGATGTATTATTTTATGACAGACTGTATAACTTGAACACAGAACATAACACTAAAACTCATGCTTCTCTTATGCACAATGTAATAAGCGTTAATATTTTGAAGCTCTCTGATTATAATAGATGGACTAGCATCACATATTTAAATAGTTTTATTTTCTAACATTTCATCACAAATATGTAACGACACATTTTGCGACACCGTACAGACTGGACAGTTTCGGAAATAGAATGAAATAGTCGTTCATAAAGTGCATCCTTGTTCACATCACACCTCATGTCCAATGTAAACTTAGTCTGCAGTTCGGTGGGTGATAACCCTGGCGGTGGTGAGACAGTTTCGAGGGGTAATTACCTGCGGGTTGCCTTCTTACGAACATGCTGATAACATTGTCAGGTTTCCCCGTACGCTTCTTCATTTCGGCCACAGGTGGAGCGTCAACAGGAGTCATTCATTAACATCGAAAAGAAAGTGACTGCACTTTTCTGCGTTAGTAACAAGAACTATGACTGGACCACACACATAAGTTGTTCGTGTCAGGTGACGGCAGTACACAGCATTCTGACGACGTCACGCTGACTTACAGACGCGGTCTACGGTTGCCCGCAACCGACGCCTCACTGAACTCTCGCGCTCCGACGCTCTGCTACCGACGCTGCAAAGTTTCTACGACGCATGCGTGGGCCTGACGTCAAGACCTGCAACATACCCCAAAATGAAGATGCTCTTAAGGAAGATAAGTATAAGCTTGTTTAGGATAATTCTATAATGCAGAGACGAATTGTTAGAGCATCAATAAAATGATTGACTGTGCTAGCAGGAAGCCATTTCACTTTCAGTTGGGCAGAAAACCAGAATTTCGTTTCATCTATTTCGTAACAAGATACTGATTCGTTCCGTTTTTAGTCTTATAAGGCCTATTGCCGGAGAGCAGTACATATGGACACAAGAGAGATCTACTAACAAATTAATGGAGCAGCGCACACAGCGAGGTGTTTAATTTCATGTAAAATAAAAAAGTAAAGTTATCCTTGTAACAGGCCGTGGTGGCCCATAGTGTTATGAGGTGCTGAAGGTCCCATATTTTCTAGACATTGGGCTCACAGATGGCGGCAAGGTTGTCAGCCTTACGCGCCGGCAGCCATTTAACCCCAGGAATATTCCTGGTACTCTTCTGTTAGAGGCTGAGTCGACCCCAGGGCCACATTGCGGTTGGAAGGATTAGGTCAATTGAAAAAATCCAATGACCTCATCGGGACTTGAACTCGCGACCTTCCGGTTTGTAGCATAGTGCCTCAACCAACTACGCTACCGCGTGCCCCGTTTACTTTTCATGTAGCATTATTAGAATGAATAAATAAAGATTGTTTAGGGCAGAATATGCATGCAATATGCACATGTAAAGGAAACCTTGTACTTCATGGAAACTTGCCACCTACAGGGAAGATATTGAAAGACATACTGTATAAATGTGTTTAAATGTCCAACTTCTCACAGGGTAAGGTTAAATGACGAGATTTAAACATGGAGGAAACAAACCTTCAGGTCCTATGACAACTGGGAACTGTATTTAGGAAGTGTTGCTTGGCTCTTCAAGGAAACCCTTGCACCCGACGTACTTCGTACTTACTGTAGAGGTCCTTGTGCTGCCATTCGTGTGCATCTGTCGTTCATCAAAACACTCAGCGCTATATGAGGTCTACAACCATTCGCCTCTTAATTTAGAATCAGTGTACTGATCAATATAAAAAGAAAGCCAATGGAGAAATGCTGGGGGAGTGGACGGAATGTGAGGTTCTTCACAGACGCTCTTTCAACAGCGCTTGTTAATGGCAGCACATAAGATAGTCAACAGACATAATCATTAAATTGGTAGGCCCTTGCGAGGAACTGGAAAATGTCGGCCGTGGTCTGTTTCAATGCACGATTGATGAATTCTTTTCGGGAGCTCGAGAAAATTATAGAAAATTTCAGAATAGTCTGTATCTCGGTCCGAGATTCGATTCGGATTCTTGCTGAACGCAAGTTTATAGTGTCGCCATTACAACGTGCTAGTTAGAAGGAGACAAACTGAAAATCCATGAAGACTAAATAACAGTGTGGATAAGGTAAGTTCTATTGTGTTTCCTCGTTAAATAGGAATATTTTTCATGGGTTTCAAATATAATGTTTCCGTAATTACATGGAAACAGTTGTAGATGTTCCAGTCCATAGAAGAATGCTCACGTTGGGTATGTATAGCATGCCACTAAAGGTCATATCATGATTATACATGTAATTTCATGCTAAAAATAAATACCAAAATGACGGCCGTATGGACCTCAGAGTTGGGAGCGACACGAGAGTAATTCAGAACACAGTTCTGGTAATTTGTATGAAAACAGATTTGGAAAACATAGAGATATTTTTTACGGTAATTGTAATTATAATGATGATAATTATCAGTTTTGCTTAGAGCTCTCAAGTTCTCGTTTTCGGATCCAACAGGAATAGTTTTATTCATCAGTTGTGTTAGTTTAAATATTATTGAATTGTGGCTTTCGAAATTCTTGTATACTCTGCAGCTACACAGATGGATAAAGTTATATCATTTACTTGTGCTGTGTTACGTAATTGGGTCAATTACCAACGTCTGTTAAGACATGATTTTGTGTCTAACTATTGTTCTGAGGATTATACTTCGCCTTGAGTGGGATAATTAACATGAAAGTGGGGAAACAGCAAGGTGTTCCATCATTACTTTACCTTACTTTGTTAGGGTAACTGCGTGTCATGGATGGAAAGTCCCTCAGCGTAAATTCTCATAATTTCATGAACACAAACTTCTGGGATGAAAGGCCGTGTAGTTCGGCCGAAGTTGTCCGACGTTTCGAAGGAACAACTGCCTAGGTTCGATGAGTAAGCCAAGAAAATAACCTGAAAGACGAACGAGACAAGCAAAACTCTTGCTTGATTTACTGTTCGACCCTAAATATACGTATGGAGCCAGTATGTTCCTCCGAAACTTAGGCGAAATTCTACCACACTACACGGGGTTATAATCCAGAATACAGTAATCTTCATATTCACCGCTGTGAGGATTTAAATTTAAACTGTGATAATATGGTCAACATTTGGCTAATGAGAAGTTTTTGTTGTGTCGTTGATGTCTGAAGTTCATCTAAATAACNCGCCTAAACCCAGAAGACGACTTTCTTCATAGTCATCGCCGTGAAAACATCACAACTTACAATCACTACATCTTCATTACAAAGGCCAGTCAGTTCATGATATTTATTCAACTAATCGCTCATGTTTCATATTTCATGGGAAACACATAAATGCGCTTTGTGAAAAAATGTGGACTTTTAGAATGTTAAAATATTTGGTACATATATTTACCGAAATGAATGAAACGGTTAATAACTAAGCCCTAAGTACCATTAAAGCTACAGGCTCAACAGAATATGCCGTAAACAGTAACACATGCTTGAAGAAAGGAAACTGTTTGAAATCTGATGGAAAAAATTTCTATAGCTCTACATTTGTATTCGGCTGATGTTCGATTCGAATCTCAACTGTGATACTGAGGGTTTTCGTGGTTTGCTTCAGTCCCTCCAAAGAAATCCTGTGGCAGTGTTTTTAGTAGAGCGTTCCAGTCCATTATACACCAGTCGTGCTGACACTGGACCTTATTAATCGTTGCTAATGACAACCTCGTGCCGATCACAGTGGCTGCGCGGTCTAAGATATGAACGGTCTTCACCCGCTCGAACACTAGGATCGTGGGTTCGAATCCCACTCGAGGCATGAATGTCTGTGTGCGTTTATACTCTTTCTGTTGTTCTGTGTGTAGGCAGAGGCCTTGCGATGGGTTGATCCCCAGTCCAAGGAGTCCTACCGACTGTGTATAGGATGAAGAGACTGAAAAATCGACGAATGTCCAAAAGTATGTAGAGCCATGGGGGGGGGGGAGAGAAAGAGAGTGACCACAAAAATTAAAAGAAAGTAAGATTCGACGTTGTCAAGCGCCTCACACTTGAGGGGCGTCGAAGACATTTTGTCAATCCAAGTTTGCGTTGGAAAATGACGTATCTGGACCCCCCGAGTTCTGCATATGTTGCAAATGTAAAAACGAAACACTCTTCTGGCAACCATAAGGCACCTGGTATAATGCCTAACTCGACATGCTACAGCTTTCCGAACGCTCTCCCCGTTATCAACACGACTGCCACACCACGTGATTCAGCACACCCGATACAAGCGATGCGTGTTGTGCACAGGTCCCGGATGATATAGCTCATTGTCCGGACCATGTGTGTGCTGAAGGGTAATTACTGCTCCAGCGGTGAAGTGGCCATTTGGTTATCACTGAGGTAATAACTGTGTTAATAGTTTCGTATTATTATCTATGTCCGTTTGATTAATTTCCTGTCCTCAGCCATGTAGCTGATGACTGTAAGCTAGTTACTCAATAATGCAATGACACTTGTTGGTAACACACTGTGGGCCTAGAACACTTTGTTTCATAATCACACTTATCAAGTTTTCAAAAGTTAAACGGACATAATTAACAATAACAACAATAAATATTTATCTTCTATTAATAGGAAAATCCTAAATTTATGAAACACTAACAAAATTCGAGATAAATGATAAAATGGACTTAAAGAGATATATGTTAGCAGGAACTGAACAACTGCGAATGTTTTCGCTTGCATATTACAAGGTCCCACTGGCCCGGTTGTCAGCATCTGTTTAAGGGACTCTTCCCAGGATTGCATGGCGGGTAGAGAAGCACTAGTTGGCCTGTCTAAGGGAATGAAATCTCGAATAAAAACTCTGGTCCTCCAAAGTATGGGGGTTTTCAACAGACTGGTAACCTGCTCAAGAAAAAGAAAAAATTACTTATGATCTTCAAAGAGTATTCATATTTAAGGAGGGACCGGTCAACAACCCTTGCAGATAACGACGATGATGTCCGCTATTTCGAATCTTTATTGTTGATCTTCAAGATTTATGTTTTCTGCACACCTAGCTTGTAGCTATCCACTACTGTGTAGAATACATATTTTATTATAGTCTACAATATTTCTTAATTTGCAAATTATGAAATATCTGTCCTTTCGGACTTTGTCCATCGTCCGGATTCTAAATAACTAAAATCACAACGTTTCGAAACTGGATCAATCCAGTGACTGAGGCTGGTTCTTCCTAAGAGACCCAACAGAGTAGGTGTCTTCCTCATCTGAGGACGGAAGCAGATCCAGTTTCCGAAACGTTGCGTTTTTAGTTATTTAGAATCCGGACGATGGACAAAGTCCGAAAACCCAGTATCTCTGTGTGTTATCCACCATCGTCAGAACCCTATAGTATCAATCTGTCCTTTGTTATACCGAGAATATATTTAAAATATACAAGCCACATTAGACTCAAAAGGAAAATATATTACACTTGAAACTTTTTCAGTAGCAGTTTCCCTTCTCTCTAAACAATAAAACTGTAGTAATACTGTGTGAGATTAAGGTGACACAGGGCGCCGACAGAGCACTGCACGCGCTGGTTACAGGTATATCGCTAGTAATTATTCCGGTAGGTGGATCTCCCAGCAGTAGTCTCTCCATCGTCACTTCCTGTATAAGAAACATCCTGAGCCGTATATTTACTTTCAACAACAAAACTTATTTTCATTACATTAATATTTTAGTCTATTCAAAATTTCTAGCGGTAAAATTCCCTTTGCCGGTCACGGTAGCCGAGCGATCTAAGGCATGTACTGTCTTCGCTCGCTTGTAAACCGGGATCGTGGGTTCGAATCCCACTCAGGGCATGGATGTTTAGTTTGTGTGTGTGCGTTTTTCTGTTTTTGTGTGCAGGTACAGGCCTTGCGACGAGCTGATCACCCGTCCAAGGAGTCCTACCGTATGTGTAAGATCAAGAAAAACCGAAGTGAACGGAGAAGTTCATGGAGGTAGACCTAGGCCCACTGGGGCTGTAGTGCCAAGGAAAAAAAATCCCTTTATGCAGACCTATGTTCGTCATGCATGTATAGTGTATCTTTGCAATGTTGACTACGCCTGTGATGATGGGCAGTGCAGACCGAAACACGTGAACGATTTATGTTATGTTAAAACTTGTTGCGCCTGATGGATCTTGCTACTCAGTCATTCATCTCTGCCGTCAGTTCAGTTATTTTCCTACGGAATGCTTATATAGTGGTTTCCTAGGCCGTGCCATAGCTCAAGCGGTTAGTCGCTGGCTTCCCAACGCGGCGGCCTGGGTTCGATCCCGGGTCTGGTCAAGTGAGATTTGTGGTGGACAAAGTGGCGCTGGGGCAGGGTTTCTCCGAGTACTTCAGTTTCCCCTGCCAATCTTCATTCCACAATTGCTCCACAATCACCTTCACCTATCATCTGGGGCTGGTACAATAGGCCAGAAGTGGCCGCAGTTCAAGGGACTTAGTCCCACCCCACTAGCAATAAAAATAATAATAGTGGTTTTTTGAAATCTGCATTTTCTGCTTTCAGTCAGCTTTCCTGATTTTGAAAAATAAACGTAGGCTTGAAAGATCACCTTGCTGTAAGTGTCTGTGGATACCCTTCCCCTACTCAACTTCCGAATGCCTGAACCAGTCTTTGTGAAACCTGGTACACATATCATAGCACATGAGCCCATCTCAACGGCGTACTTCATAAATCCCTCTCATCTCTCTGTGTGTCTGCATGTGTGTCCCCCTATCTTTGATAGGCAGTGTCTCGGTAAAAACGTTACCGCACCAATGAATATACAAGCAACATTAGAAGAATTATTGGACGCGTCATCTATGCTGTCCAAAGCCTGTAAAGGAAAGCAGGCGATTAGATCTTCCCAGAACTACTTGTTTCCTTAGTGGAAGCTACGGCATTATGATTGCATTGTAATTGTGCGGTGTGCCTTCATTCATTCTTTCAGTCATTCATTCATCAATGGCACTGCAGCCCTTTGTTGGGCCCTGGCCTTATCTTCAAGTTCGTAATCTTCTTTACATAGACAGTAGGACTCCTTGGACGGAGGATCAGCCAATATCGAGGCCCCTACTACACACAGAAATTAACACATAACAAATTCACACATAGACATCCATGCCTTGAGTGGGATTCGAACCCAGGATTCCAGCGTCCGAACGAACGAACACAGTTCATATTTTAGATCGCGCGGCCACTCTGATCGGCCTGTGCGGTGCGTCCAATAGTGCGGAATTCAGAGTAAGGATTTGTAAACTGACATGCAAATTTTCAAAAGGTAACGTGTATGGAGGCCGATCATAGTGGCTGTGCGGTCTAAGGCATGAATTGTCTTCGGCCGCTCAAACACTGGGTTCGTGGATTCGAATCCCACTTGAGGTATGGATATATGTGTGCGTTTATTCTGTTTGTGCTGTCCTGTGTGCACGTAGCGGCCTTGTGACGGGCTGATCCCCCGTCCGAGGAGTCCTACCGACTCTGTAAAAGATCAAGAAACTGAAAAAAAAGGCAAAAATCCAACAAAAGCCTGTAGAGTTATAGGTAGGTAGATAGATAGATAGATAGATAGACAGATAGATAGACAGATAAACAGACAGACAGACAGATAGATAGATAGATAGATAGATAGATAATACTCGTATATAAGGATTTAAGGTTATTTGTTCAAGAAGTTTTCTCTCTTTTCTCAAAACACACCCACCTTCATATGATCATCCATTATAAGAGAACACCTAAGAGACTAGTCTGAATGCAGCAATCTAGTCTTACTCTTGGGAGGTACTCGGTTCGAATCTCAGTCGGGATAGCGGCTATCCTGATTAAGGTTGGAACGGCTCGCCTCACGGCACGCTGCGAAATTTTTAATCCAACGATATATTTGTCTGATATTATTAAATTTTTCCAGAATAAATCGATTCCCATAAGTAAGGAAAAGAAAAATGGTTTTCTTAAGTGTGAACATTTTTGATCTGAGAGGAGGGACATGGGCGATGTGTGTTGCGGGGCAAGGGGGCGACAGGCTGACTCCCGCAAGAAGTCAAGAGTCACTGCCCCCACACTCTCGCGTCAAGAAAGTGTCCTCATATATAATAAACATCCTGCTACGAGCTTCTGTCGTAATTGAAAATTATAGCCAATTTGAGGCAGTTATTGCACCTTGAGCGCCATTAGATTTCAAGCGCTACATCTGTACACACGTGTACTAACAGTTCAGTTGTACTTCGGTGAGCCTGAAACTATTGTCTCAGGCATCTCATGCCGAAATTTTTACCCCGAACTAATTACCCAAATATTCCAAGCTTGAGGCTTCATCTTCTCGCATTGTCAACCCTGTAGCAAGGAACAGTTTAAATTTTAAGTGAAGGGGTTCATATCGGAGTCGAAGAAGGATATTCTATTGCGCTTCAGAAAGTAGCCAAACCTAGTTACTGCCCTTGAAGCAAACCTGAGGAGTCCCGGTGTTCAACGACTACAACTAACACTATCAGTAAGGCAAGTTGCAAGATTTTGCATGGATTTTTTCTCATTCCCTCCTGGACGGCCGGGTTTCGATTCCCAGCAGAAGGATTTTTTTTTTCAACTACGTCCACAACGGTTCTCAGGCCCACGTAGTCTCCTATTTAATGAGTACCAGGTTCGCTTTCCCCAGGGGTGAAACGGCAGGTTCACGAACCTAATCACTCACCTCTATCTAGTGCCGAATTTAAGGATGGTGGAGCTATACCTCCACTCCATACACGTCTTCAGGACGTGGTGCTTAATTAATTAAGCGACAATGGAAACTTTATCTTTTTACCTTTTACCCTCCAAGTAAAGGCCTGGTTAGCATCTGGATCAGGCCACTGCCATCTCCTTCCAAATCCCTTCCTAAATTCATCATTCTCCTATCCAATACTAAAAGCTTCGTTAAATAACCCGCGACTCATATAAGAGAGCAACAAATACCGGAAAAATTAAAAGCCACTTGTTACCACTCATTGTCTCAAAAAGCTGTAACAGAAAATAAACTATAACAATAAGGAAGAATGGCCCTGACTGGCTTAATCTTCACAGTGTGACTCTCCTTTCTATTGTCTAACAACGTGAAGTCTGTCGCATAAGGCACCACGGTAACTTCAGCTCCGCGCGCCGTTTACTGCTCCTCGCGACACCGTGAGGGTGATGTCACTATGTACTGGTTATGGCATGCAGCATAATCCTTCTTAAGCCGACTAATATCGTTATTTTGGTTAAGAAATCCTCAGTGTCTTCCGGAACCCGAAGGTTCCTTCCAATTCTCACAAAAATCTGTCACTGGCCCCTATCCTGACCTACATAAGTACAGTCCACACACTTCCATCCTATTTCTTCTAAGGCCTCTTCCAATATTACCATCCATTTATAACTGGGTCTTCAGGTGGTCAATTTTGCTACCAAAATGATGTATGGATCTCTGTTCTCTCTCGCTCTTATGCATGCTACATACTCTGTCCCTCTCATCTTCCTTCATTTTATCATCATAATAGCATTTAGCGACCCACTGATCGACCGCCGCTTGTTGGCGATGTTAGTGCCAATTTTAGCGGATAGAGAGTGTCACGTGGTCAGCGCAACGAATCCCCACGGTCATTAAATTCGGGTTGTCTAGACCTGAGCTGCTACTGCCTTGAAATAGCTCCTCAGTTATCCTCACAAGGCTGAGTGGACCCCGTTCCAGACACGCTACTTCTCAGAAAAAATCTGGTAGCGCCGGGAATCGAACCGGTAACCTCTGGATCTGTAGCCAGGAACTCTGACCACTAGACCAAAGAGGTTCGCTTGGGGACCAAAACCACGGAGTTTTAATTGTTTGCTGTTTGATGGCATTTAGCGAGGAATATGAATTATGAAGCTCCTCATTATACAATTTCCTCGATACTCTACAAATTATTATTTAAATAGTATAAATTAATTTCTGACTAATGAAATTAACGAGGCATGCTTCTGTAGATAGGGGGCGGTTACAAATTCAAAGTAGGCCGTAATTTTAGGTGAGTACAGCGGTATGCGTACATGCTCACTCTGTTAAAAATAGTCGCTACTTGAGGATACTCGCGAAATTCCATTGCATAATCAACTTCCAATATTCCGATAACCATAAAATTTTATACTTCTTTGTAAATATAAATTTTAGAAAATTCTTGAGAGATACTGTGTCATTACAACGAACGACAGAGATAAATGTGAAATGAAACAGCCTGATTGGTTTCAGTCGATGTTTTCATGCAGATAGTACATGAACCACAGGGAATTTCACCGCAAGGTTTTGCCTCCTGAAGTTACTCGCCTTTTTTTTTTTTTTTTTGACTTCACGTGAATCAGTGCATGATTGCGTGCAGAGAAGCAATTTTGGAAGTACGGGCTTCAATAGCACGTTTTAAGTGAAGCAATTTAAAATACTCCAACACACAAACAGTGAACCAGATTCGCAGCCTCCTAAAGCCCGGCCATCACACGAATTATTGATATTTATTCAGTTTACTATCAACTGTTTACATTTTGAAGAATCGAGTGGAAAATATATTTAGTATTAAAAACGGAGAACCGAGAAGTGTGGAAATTTTGAGGCGGGCAGCTATATCCAGCCCTAATTTCTCAACCACTTTATCACAGGTATACTTGCCGGTCTCTTATTTTATAGGTGTCCGTTCAAACTCCGGCCGCAGCACCAGGTATTCTCACCTCCATCTCGCAACTTTCCGCAATGTTTCCAGAAGAGAAGAATATCATCAGATTGGTGTGCACCAGATCATCCAACGTCGTGTCCTACTCTTTGTGCCCTCTACCATTTTCGTAGCAAACGCACACCACTTTCAGTTTCCACGACGGTTCATACTAATGTATACAGGATATCTCCTTTACGGGAATATTTAGGGCCATCTGATGCTCCGTTTGTTCACACTGGGGAGTTCCTGTCAATGAGGAAGCACAAAACGGCTAGAAAAGGCAGAAAATGAAGGATCTAAATTGGCAGCTTGTTTGTGCTGATTAGACTAACACTTTAAAGACTGAAGAAGGTCATGAGAAAAGAGACTGTGGAAGGGGATGGTGTAGTGAGAGATATTATATCTAATTGGGGGTTTGAAGGCTCCCAGGCAGTGTCCGCTAGCCCTTCTATTACGGGTACGTTTGAGGTAGGATAAAGCTTTAGGAAGTGAAAAGTGCAAAGTGTTAGGATGTGGACTTTGTTATAATCAGAGAAGATAGTTTTAACAGGTGCTTTACTGCGTATGCTCGGAATTAATTTTGATTTTAACGTTGGTAGGGCTGTATTAGAGTGAAATATTGTTCGGAAGGCTAGATTAGAATGAAATGTTGATGTAAACATTGGGAGGGCTACATGAAGCATGCAGTGCAACGTGTAATTTGGACACCGTCCTGAGATCGAGGCAGTGAGAGGTGTTCAGAATATACGAAACAGAGGTTCATGAGTTAGGTGCAACTACAGCTTAATCACTGATGTTTTTTTTTTATTTTTTTTACAGAGTCAACATATTGTAACGGATTGGGTCAAAGAGTTTCCAGGCAACACTTCTGTAAAAACGTTCCAACACCAAACAGTAGAGGAACCTGTGGTTTCTGTAGATCCGACCGACGCTTCAATAGACTGGCTGGATAGCGATCATGTGATATGTGTTTACTGTAGGTCCATGTCCGTTCCGTGGCTATTTGAATTAGTGACAGAATTCGTTCAGGTCAGTTACGAGTTACGAGTTATGGGTTCGAGTTACGAGTAGTAGTAGCGGCAGAAACACGAGAACAAGCAAGCAAGCAAGCAAACAGTAAGCTTGAGGAGTACAGAAGTGTACACGAAGTCAGCCTGTGAAGATTAAATATGTGACTTGAAGACTTTATGTGTGTTGTAGCACAGTGATCTTGGGAGTGTGATTTAGTGAGACTTTTATAGTTCCTGTCTTATAAATCCGTGAAGACCAGTGGAGATAGACTGAAGAGAGTAGCGTGGAGTGCTTTATAGTGTGAAAGCCACTAACAGTGTTACAATTATTTGTAGTTACGACCTGTAAATATATAATAAATCCACTTACTAATCCGAACCCTGTCTTTAATTACCGTGACACGTGACAATATAATATAGAACTTCAATGACACGCAAATTTAAGAATACAAATATAATATCGTAAAACTTCCCTATATTAATATACTCGTAAAACAGCATACAACTCCTAGACATATTCGTACACAATTAGATCAGATGGATATATCAATTGGTTCCACTTTTCTGTAAATTCTAGAAAAATTCTCAAATTGAGAAGGAACGAAAATAGAGTTCTGAATAAGGAAAATTGTTGCTATTCTCCCTATGCATTGGTGGTCCACCGACAGACGGTGATCAGCGTTTCGTCCGCACTTATGTACAATGACAGCTGTTCTGCTGCCTGGTAACTGGAGGCCACTTATTACAGCAGAAGCAGGAGCTGGGAGAGTACTTGCGATCTCCTGCTTTGATCCCATATGCTAAAGCAAATAAACTGTTCCTGCAAATGCCATTTCGGAAGGAGATCTTCCGCGATATATGTAACATCTCTATGATAAAGGTGGTCGTTGTGTACTATTCAGAATGTTGGATTTTTGGTTCTCACGGCGATGAATGTGAAGAATAAAGTCTTCTGGGTTTTGTATTTCAGAGACAGCCAGTCGTATCGTAGCAAGTCACCAGCTCCATTTTTCGGCAAGTTCCCCGCCTATGCTTGGTTCCTTGCTTGGCTTAATCTTCCACCCTGCAGATGGAGATGTATTCCCGGGCAAGTCGACTGAACTCACCACACTACATAGCATGACATCTATCAGTGGTCTTATGAAACGTGTTTTTCATTACAGCTCGTTAGAATTACTTACACTGTTCTCCTTATGCAGGAAATTTCAGGGTCATATTTGGCAGATTTTCTTGACGTTTAGACCTCTGAGCATATAAATTCCTTTATTCTGAACCTTAATTCTGAGCTTTGTGTGGTTACCTGCCACTCCTTCCCTTCTTACTGCAACAGACATTTATAACAGCTTTGTTTGGTGTCTGTGTCATCCTAATTTTTCCCTTGGCTTCCTATTGAAACCTGAAGATGGATGCGAGATGTTCCCACAAAACGTCAGTTGCACATTCATCGAACGATACGAATATATATCCAGAGGACAGAATCGTCATGATCTCTGCTGTGAGAACCTCGAATCCTACTTAAGATACAGACTGACGGCGGCATACGCTTTCCTAGGAAACAACTCTTTTCCTTATGGCACGGTCATTTAACATGCGAGTATGATGCATGAACTCCATCTGAAATTTAAAAATTAATTTCCTACCTCACTTATAACGCAATGCGCCATCACTGAAACGAGTAACCAGTTACGCTGTCTCGGGAAACCGTCGCTGCAAATTTCCACTGTGTGGGCAAAATGCGGATTCTTTATGTGTTAAATCAGGTGGGGCGTACGGTAACTTCTGTGGTTTAAAAGATCAAATACGGGCTAACTTTCAATGCGCACATTTATTATTTTATGTTCCACCTGAGCCTAATAGCCATGCCATGATTATATTTTTAATATAATGTTGCACCAATGCCACGTTTTACATAACCGAAGTCGAAATACATATATTTGTACATTCTTAACTTTCGCACTAGATTCACATGAGTTGTTAGATTCAAGAAGTAGCAGCAGTAGTGGCGACATCAGCAACAGACAAAATGCCCGAAGAAACTGGTACTCTTTAGTTCAGAAATACGGCGGTATGAATCTTAGAGAAATAGGATGGGATGATATGGATTGGACTGATCTGGTTCAGGACGGGGACAAGTGAAGGACTCTTGTGAACACGGTAATGAACCTTCCCGTTCCATAAAAGTTCTGGGAAGTTCTTGAGTGGCTGCACGATTGGCAGGTTCTCAAGAAGGGCTCAGCTCCATAAGTGAGTGGTACGGCAGTAAGAACTGAAATACCCGAAATTTAGTTAACAGGTGAGAGAGCAGTGATATCAACATCTAATTTGAAATTTAATTATCCCGTTGCAAATAGCCAGTCAGAATCTTCCGAAAGCCTCCCCTCCCTGGATGTTTGCAGCAATTCGTGGCGATTGCACTCGAGACTGGGTTGAAACGAAGGGAGAACAGGGCAATATTAAGCCAGATTTATGAGATGTCCGTATAACTTCTGCGTTTAATATCTTCCTTCATAATGTCCTTCTACAACTAGTGAGATTAGATTACTCTTACTTAGGAAGACGAGAGTTATGGCCCCCTGAAAGTTTTACATTCTCGGTAAATAAGCATATCAAAAAAGAAAGATGACGTCCCTGTTTAGGCCTTGCACCAGAAAGGCCTGACATTCATGTGAAAAACTTACATTCGCAAAAGTTTAATATTCTCAGAAAAGACATGTCGGAAAATTTTGCAATTCTGGGAAAGACTTATGCCAGCCCGTCCTTTTATTCTCTGGAAAAACGTATGCCCGAAAATATTTATACTCCTGATAAAACTAATGTCATCAGATGTTCAGCAATCCAAGAAATATTTACGTCGGAAAAGTATGACTGATATTCCTGTGAAGAACTAAGCCACCAAACGCATTAAGTATTTAATTTTGGTTTCTTCAAATTCATCGGTCTAGAAAACCGAAATTAACGACCGTGGGGATTCGTTGCGCTGACCACGCGACACCCTCTATCCGCTGAAGTTGGCCCTAACTTCGCAGACAAGCGTCGGTCGCTCGGTCGGTATAATTCGCTTGCGGACTAAAGCCACAGAGTTTGTTTCTTTTGTTTTTCTTCTCTTTCGCGGAATGGGGCGAGACTTACTCCACTTGGTACGTCGGCCACTAATTGGCCTACTGTACCAGCCCTGGATGATAGATGAGTATGGAGCATTTGGTGAAATTAGAGTTAATAGGGGAAACCGTAGTACTCGTAAGAAACCTGCCAAAGTATCACTTTGTCCTCCATAAATTCTATACGATGACCTGGGATCGGACCTAGGTCGCCTTGGTGTGAAGCCGGAGACTAACTGCCTGAGCGATGGAACGGCCATCGGAGTAAAATAAACATGACAGTTCGCCACTGGACTGGATCACATTCGAAGTTTATCTAAGAAACCTTCACAAACATCACCCTTCTTTCACAAAATTCAATCCTCTTTGTCCAATTTGTTGTGTTGCCATGGTAATATCTAATTACTAGGGCTATTCAGAAAGTAAACTCTGTTTATTTTAGGTAATTAATGTAGGAGATGGCTCACATAACACATCACATAACTGGTCACCCAGTGTTTGTTCTTGTCTCTGCTTGTGAGTTATTATGTTCCCTGCTGTTGGTAATCGAGCCAACTGCGGAATTCGCGCTGTTATCCAATTTCATTACACTAAAATCATGAGTCCTGTGGAAATCCATCGTGAATTATGCACGGTTTAGTCCAAAACGTAATGAGTGAAGGAACTGTAAGATATTGGTATCGAATGTTAGCAGATCAGCAGACAAATGTTCGAGATGAAGAGGGAAGTTGCCGGACGGCCATCTATAGCGAGTGATGATCTTGTTCAAAGTGCTGTCAAAAATATTTGTGAAAGACGGTGCTTCACAATTTCAGAACTTTCTTTTGAATTTTCACAAATTTCACGCGCTCTCCTCTACGAGATTATCACAGTTAGGCTAGGCTATCGTCACAAGTTTTGCACAAGACGGGCTCCTAAAATGCTCACGGGTGCGCACAAGACGCAAACAATCACTCCAGCTTTTAATTTTTTTAAAGCGTTTGCCACAAAGACGGCGTTGAATCTCTCAGTCATATTATACGAGTAACGGGTGATGAAACCTGGGTTTCATTTGTGAATGTTTAAACCAAAGAGCAGTCAAAGCAGTGGGTACACACATACGTTCACCAAATGAGCCGAAGAGGTTTAAACACACGTCGGTGAAATTCATGCAACAAGGGACCACAATAACGTCAGAAGCGTATTGTAAAACAGAAGAAAATGCATGTGACCATTCAGACCAAAAGCATGGAATGTTGACATCCGGTGTAGTGCTCCTCCATGGCAACGCTCGTCCGCATACAGCTGCTCGCACTCGAGCACTGCTAGAGCACTTTTTTTGACCACCCTCCTTACAGCCCTGATCCCGCTTCGAGCGACTACCACCTGCTTACCTATCTGAAGAACTGTTTGAGATCACAGTGCTTCAACAGTAATGAGGAGTTTATGGAATGTGTCAAAACGTAGCTGAGCTCACAGGCGGCAGACTTCTTTGACACAGGTATACAAGAACCGATACCCCGATAAGACAAGTGCCTCAGTTCCGACGGCGGCTACGTTGAGAAGTAGCTTAAGTATGTAGGTTTTTTTGTACATAATTTTTTCTTATTGCTTATTATGTTAACAGCTCACAGAAGGTTACTTATATACTTACTGTACATGTGTTAGTCTTATCGAACCGGAGACAGCAGGAAAACATGAATTCTACTGCCTGTGTGACAATAGTGATCCTAAAGGAAAGGAGCTGGAGATTATGCCAGTCAAGATTCCCAACTTTATTTATAAATTCTATTCATAATTTGCGTAAAATAAACAAATCGTAGCATTTTGTCTGTATATGGGCCAGTAAACTTTGTCATATCATAAGGATTCGCCAGCTTTCCGTAAAATTTCGAAATGGTCTTCAACAATAAAACTATTGTAATGATGAGTTCTTCATTCTGGGATATAATGCCACGTAGACCGTTGAAAGTCAACTGGTGATTCGGAGGGTGATGTCGCCACCATCCTCAGGGTCGAAGAATAAGCCACTGAAGACGCCTGTTTCCACGTTGGTTTCTTGCTCGGATTATTCTTCGAACCTAATGATGGAGGAAACATGCCCTTCCGAAACGTCTGCTGATTTTCAACTGATACACGGCATTATATCGCAGAATACAGAACTCGTCATAACCATCACAGTGAGAGCTTAAGTCCTACACAGTAATGTTATTTCGATTCATGCAAGCATCTGAGCAGGGATTGAGACGATACTTTGCGGCATAAATGAGGTCATAATTAGGATACACTAATTTCCTTTGAAAGAGCTTGTTTCTAAAAATTTAGGATATACAAACAAAATATTATGTCAGAAAACGCAGAGTGACCCACATGCAAAGCAATTACGAGTATTTTAAGCTAGATTTCATGTCAATGCAAAGCAAAGTAAATTTACAGAGAGAGCGTTCAGATAATTAGTGTATGCAGAATTTAAATCCACTTTCCTTCAATTGTTTTTGTTTAGTAATTAAAATAGTCGAACAGGTAGAATATTTTCGATTTAAGATTGCGAAATATTACTGTAGCTTACAACATTTGAGTGACGGATTACTCAACACGTGGTATCATTAATATGTTGTTGTTCTAGTGTAGGGACGATTCGAACTCTGACGTGTATCTCTGAAAGAAACGGCAGTCAGCATTCCTGCCCGCATTAGTGTTCCAGCGGGAGATTTGAAGCCACGAGGATTACGCAAGCGCAGTTTCATTAAGAATACGGGTTGGATCAGTAGAATCAATACAGGGGTCAGTACAATTGCTTGTGCAGCAGTCACACTAATTGTCCTCATTATGACTCACGCTAAACTCTTGACGGCAAACTCTTTTCTGTCTGCTCTATATTTTGTGTGGAAACAGAGTGAAATGCGTGGGTAGGCGGCGCTAGGAATGCCCTGGCCGCGTAGATATACGTGTAATAAGCATTTATTGGGTTCGGTACACACCTCAGACACATTGCCAATCTCTGCATATTAGCGTTGAAAGTTGCCGGTTAACAATTTTGATCATAAAGACCACAATTAAAAATCAGTTACCACGTCACAGAATAATGCATCTCCTTTACAAGAAATAATCTGTTGGTGCTGACTAGAGTCGCTGCCTATTCTGAGAATAATATGAAATGAATATAAATTTACTCCCTGGGGAAAGTTCAGTCCATCTGAATGTTAAAGCAAATGCTACATACTCCGTGGCCTGTAGTCCGCAAGCGAAATATACTGACCGAGTGACCGCCGCTTGTCGGCGAATTTAGTAGCATCTTTTGCGGATAGAGGGTGTCACGTGGTCAGCGCAACGGATCCCCACGGTCGTTAATCTCTGTTTCCTAGACGGGAGCCGCTATTCCCTTGAAATAGCTCCTCAATTATCCTCACGAGGCTGGGTCGACCCCGTTCCAGACCCACTATTTCTCAGAAAGTCATACAGTAACTGATTTTAGTAATTTAATCCGTTGAGTGCTCAGTACTGCTTAACTCACCAATTCATCTGCCCAGGAAGCAACACAGAAATGCTTGTAAAAAGATGATAGAGTGCGTAAAATTTCTTGCAGAAAAAACACATTTAATACCAAAAACATAAAATACGTAATTAGAGGCGACAGTATGCGCTAGCTCGGGATACTCCGGCCGTAGCAAACAAACCCCTGTAAAGGTAATGTGACATGATAAGATTAGATAAGCCTGTGACACTCACTCCATGTTTAAAAACTGGATCACATGAATGGGGACAGAATAAAGCAATTACATGCAAGAGAGAAGAGTGTTGAAGGAAATGATTTCAAGAAATATCCCATAAAAGATTAAAGTCAGAGGAATTACGTAATTACAGAAGAAATGTGCATAAATTGTGACTATCCCGCTGCGAGGTTTATATCATCAACAAAATTCCATCACTGCCACGAGATAAGTAAAACCGAAAAAAATAAAAAATATATGTATTCCAAATGTAATTAAATTATGTCTTTCTTGTTCTGTCCGTTCTACTGTCAGAGTGGAGTGTGGAGGCGTATGGCGTATGTTCCAAAAAAATTATGCTCCTAAATTCTGTGTGAAGATCGTGCCGCAGAAAGTGAAGTAGACGCCATATTTGTCCCCTCATCTTCAGTGATTCCAAACAGGCGGCACTATCTTAGTGACGTAGAGACTTGCTAGATCCTGCAGTTGAGTAGCAGAACATAAACCTGCATGAACACTGTATCCGTATATGGAGCTTCGGGGATGCATGTACGTGCCTATAACAGACTCCGTGGAGGAGTTTCCTTCTTGAGAAGCTGTCAGTCAGCTGGACAATAATTGAAATGAAGGATGAAAATTGAGTAATTTTGTAAAAGATTAATTGCAGTGCAAATAACATGAGGAAATTGTGCTTGCTTGAAGGAACTGGCAAGGACAATTAATAAGGCGAAATTATTCGTGAGTAAATGAAATACTGGATAAGATTTTTGGAAAGAGATAATCTAAATTTTCTGCATCGTGTTGTGTATCATGTAACAAAGGCATACTTAGGAGCCTTCAAAGGCCGTCCCATAGCTCAGAAGGTTAGTCGCAGGCTTCCCATCACGAAGGTCCCGGTTCAAGAAAGGGTCAGATTATGTGGGATTTGTGGTGGACGAAGCGGCACTGAAGCAGGTTTTCTCCGAGTACTTCGGTTTCCCATTTAAATTCTCATTCTACCGACTGCTCCACACTCATCATCATCTAACATCCGGGGCTGGTACAATACGTCAATTAGTGGCCGACATACAAAGCGGACTCAGTCTCACCTCACCCCAGGAAACTAAAAAAAAACTAACTAGGGGCCTTGAGGCCGCACCATAGTTCAAGCCGTTAGTCGCTGGCTTCCCACCGTGGCGGCCCGGGTATGATTAAGTGGGATTTGTGGTGGATAAAATGGCGCTGGGTTGGGTTTCCTCCGAGTACTTCGGTTTCCCCTTCATTCCACCAAATTCTGCATCATCATAATCACCCAGGGCAGTCTACAATAGACCAATCAGTGGCCGCCGTGCCGAGTGGTCCCAGTTGTACTCCACCCCCCACTAAGAGAATTAAAAAAAACTAAGGGCCTTGAATACCATTGATTATAAAGCGATATTAAAATATTTATTTTATTTTCAACCCACTACATGTTTCGATCTATCAAGATCATCATCAGGTGATTTTTATGAATTACGTATGTCGTTAATATATTATTAACATGGATATATTTTTTAAATTTATGAGTAATATTATGATGTAAATTTTAGGTTTAAGTTTATGTGGGATATGTCTCGAATAGTGTATGCTAAAAGTTATATCTGTTAAGTGGTCAAACAAAGTTAGATAATAATTAAATGCTACTTTTTATATATTTGAAATATGGGAGTGAAGTGTTTGGGGTTTTGGTTAATGGGTTGTGAAGATGGGCTTTGTGATTTTTGATGTTTATTAGGCAAGAGAAAACCTGGAAAATAAATTTAATAAATAATAATTTTAATATACATATTTAAATATCATAAATTATGTGGTTGTATTTTGAGGTTACTTAGGTCCTTTTTGTGTAAGATGATTGGCCCTGCTTTCGAATTTCGTGATATTTTATCAGAATATGTGGTTTCATCTTGTACGGTTGCAATACCTAAAATTCTCAAGTATTGGGGTTTTCTTAATTGGGATCTTTTATGTTTAGGTAATTGTTGATTAACGTTTTAGCTATGTATTTTCTTCCGTATGAGATATATTGGTGTGCCTATAGGAAGCTATTCTGTATGTTTCTTAGCCTTGACATGGGCTGCCGGTTGGCAGTAAATTAGATATTACTAATTTTATATATTTATTCTATTGTTAATTCTTCTTGATTTTATGTAAATCTCGTGTCTTATATACTTATGTTTTTATGATGTATAGTGAGAGTGGTTGACTATCGAGCGAAGACTGAAGTAAGAGATCCGTTATGAGTGAGTGTGGTTTGTACTGTGTGGGTATTGTGATATGTAGACCCATTGCTACGGAATGCCTCGGTAAATAGAAAACCGAAATAAATAATCAACAATAGAGTAGACCCACTTCTAGGCAACGCTCGCAATACAGGCATGCAAAAGTAGAACCAGTGTCACACGAAGTGTTTTCTATGTGGTTCACATATATCCATTGCTAGGCAACGGGTGGTACGTTTTCTGTGCTCTGGTCCGACCCCAGACTATATGATGAGAAGCCAACAATAACTGACAATTCAGTCAGTTCGGTTCAGTTCAGTCGTTGGTTGAAATTCAGGTTATAAAGAGAAGACTTAGCATGTAAAGAAGAAGAATTTATACGTGCTGTAGTTACAGCGAGAGTGTTGTACATCCTTTGCCATGATACAGGTAGTGAAGACTGAGAAGACTAGCGTGTCCTAGTGATTTGTGAAGTAGGTGGATTAGCGATAGCTCTATAATTTATTATGATTACGAGTGACTGTACAAGGAGTCATCAATAAACCCAATTACCCATTCAAAACACGTTATTATTAGTCACGGAGCCATATACATGTGACAGTATGTTGTGTAACTTTTGGTCACGTGTTGGAATGACGAGGAAGTGGATATGTTGGTGGGAATGGGGTGAATAGGGGAAGGGGTGGGAAGTTTTTAGTTTGTGGGATTATTCATTACGCTGGATCGATGTGTCTGAAAATGCTATATCATTCATTTACTCTTTTGTTTGCTGAGATTACATGAGTGAAACCGTTCTCATGCAGATTCTAAAGGGTTCTCACGACGGAGTATGATAGTGGTCTTCAACCTGGGGTAGGCGTACCCGCCGATTTACGAGAAGACATCTTCCTGGGTATGTAAAATTAAAATTCGTCCTGGAATTGAGGTGCTGGGGTGTCAAAAACAAGCTCAGGTCAGAACCATATTAATAATTGATAAAATATTTAATCATATAATTCTGCTTTGCTAAAATACCTTTGTTCCTTTATTAATTTTTATATGATAGACAATAAAATATTTATTTAACAGTTTGAGTCCCCTGTATCTGTTTCCGTCTTTAGGTGAGTGGGGAAAGACACCTACTAAGTTGGGTCCCTTAGAAAGAGCTAACCTCAATAACTGTTTTCTAGTTTCTGAAATACAGGACGGCGGACAAAGTCCAAATCCAGTAATTCTGACCGAGTTTAATAATTGACGTTTGTTCTCTATGTAAAGCACTTCTAACGCATCGTTAATTGTTCTATATGTGTGCCCTGTGTCTGTTGAGTGTTAGGTGCACATAGAGTTTCGACTATTTGCTTTTATGGCTTGAACATGTTCTTCGAATTGTGTTTAATTGTTCGACCTGTTTGTCCAATATATATTTGGTAAATAGTTACATTTTAATTGGTAGTTTCCACTTTGATTGAATATGTAGTATATGCACCGTAAAATCCCACGTCGAATGTGAAAGATGATATGAAAATAAAATAGAATGGGACAACCATGACCTGTCTTAAGACATTATCCACGGTTTTTTCTAGAAGGAATATGAAGAAGTCGAGACATAAACCAGGAATTTCCACAGTACCGAGCGGGAAAATTGTCACCCGACTATGACGTAGCATTACAGTGCCAAAGGATACAGAGACATAGGAGGACTAGTTATTAGTAGACTATGAGGTAGGAACAAGGTGATATGTGGCTCTAGACGAAGCTAAAGAGGGACACAGGGCAGGTTGGCGTAGCGGTAATATTCTTGGCTCTTATTCGGGAGGTCTTCGGTTCATATTTCGGTGGAGACAGAGGATATCGTCACAGAATTTAAATTGTATTCCTCAGACTCTCAAGGAAAACGGTGGGATAGTACCATACCTTTAAAAATCCTTTCCCATTCTCCGTACGCCAGTCACCGCGCCTTTCGACGCTGCAGGCCAGAAGCCTAGTCACTGACAATGTCGCGAAACAATCCACAAAGAGACATATGAGAAAGTTACATAATCTTTACACTTACTACAAAATGACTTCAAATAGTGACAACAAAAGCAGAGCTGCTCTCTTCACCACCTGCCAATTAATGTGGAACTCTGACAAGTACAAGCCGTGTTCGTGACTTCCGCTAAATCTGTGTTTTCTTTCAAGAAAACAGACGAGTTATGAGCACAGCACAACGAAGTAACCCATGACCTTTCTGGATCTAATATCAAATGCTGAACAGAATACCCCACCGTGGTTTCTTTTTACGCAACGGGGTAGACAAATTAGCTGCAGTCGGCAATATTTCATACACTTTAATTTATGTAAGAAAAAAACGTACCTCAAGTTGCAAAGCATGGGCCGAGGAATTACAGTCCGTAACAGTTTTACGTAATACAATCGATTCGAGTCCTTGCTCGCATAAAATTCGACACAGAACGAGGGAACTAAAAGAAACAAACAATAAATCGCACTAGACGATCCCAATACAAGATCTGCTCTGAGGATTTGCCTTCATGGTTACATTACACTTGTGTCCTAAGTTTGTAAACGAAACAAATATATGACCACACATTAACACGTGACTCTTTCTCTTCCGCCAGAATCATAACATAAGAAATACTCATGAAACAAAACAATTCCATGTCTCTGCTAATATTCCAAATGAGGAAGCATTTACGGAGGTCAGACGAAGCAAGATACGTGCCAAACTTTCCAGCAATAGCCTACATTTAAACATGTCTGCTGAGGCCGCATAGTGTTCTTCACTTGAAGATCTTTTATTATTATTATTATTGGAGGGGGTGGGTTTCCCCATGCACCGCGACCAGTGGTCTATTGTACGTCCCCCTGTGATATTCTACCAGTCTCTATACCCTACCGATACTGGTGCGTGCCATCAGTCCCGACTCAGCCAGCGAGTTCGGCCTCTACTGGCTCAGCGGTATCTAGATACTTCCCCCATCTACCAGAGGCGTTAGAGACTATTGTTGGGCGGGAAATGTCCTTATAATTTGGCTCAGAGGCCTCCTTGAGACATGAGGTTTTTTACGTGCCGTAAAGCTACGACACGGGACCCATGGCTTAAACTCCCTCCCGGAGGACTTGTTCCCTGAATATTTCCGCCCTTAAAAATTCCACGACCTCCGCCGGGTTTGAACCCTTGTACCTTGAGTCATGAGGAGTAGGTTTTTACATCACTTTAGATTCTTGTACTTATAGCAGAAGAACCTCTCGGAGCACTACAAGAATGCCGTGTAACTTATTTGTCTCGCGATCGGTTTCACGTTGGTCAAAATTCAAAATAAGGTTCTCCGTCCTTTAACGCCGTACAATCTGTGGATTTTCTGAACTGACCTAATCCTTCCAGCAGCACTATGACCCTGGAGTCGACTCAGCGTCTAACAGAAATTAGTACCAAGAATATTCTTGGGAGCAAAGGGCGGCCGACGCGTAGGGCTTACAACCTTACTGCCATCTATGAGCCGACTGTCTAGAAAATGTGGGAACCTCAACATCTCACAACCATTTGGGCCTCCACAGCCTTTTACATGGACATTTTTACTTACTTTGACTTTTACTTTTTACTTGCAGTCTGTTAGATAGGTAATAAATAACTTTTTGGAATCACACATCATAGCCTCATTCTTCAGGGTAAAAAATATGGGAAACCTCAGCAGTCCCGTTGGCGTTTAATTCAACGTAATAATGATACAAAGCCACAAATTGCTACGAGGTATACTGTAGCCATTAGTGAACATTTTTCTATCACTTGTTAAGGGTGGGAGAAATTTAGTCTGCATGTCCCTCACGTAGCATTCTGACCCGCCATTTTCTTCCTCAGCTCCCACTACCTGCATGATTAACGCTTTCGTCCCAATTTAAAACCCACAGCCACAAAATTTTCTCAACATGAAAGCAATACTTCCTGATGTCATATTTACTTACTTCATTTATTTCTAGTCTATTTAGCGGCATTGTTAGTGGCCCGAATAGACTGGCATACATGCCTAACTTATATTTCATACGACAGCCATGTTGTTATATCACAGTCAATATAAAACTTCTGTGACGGAATCCCAACAATTAAAAAAACTATAGTCTTTCTTAGTAACAAATGGAATCAGTACTGAGAGATCTATGTTGGTAGCAAGAGCCAAAATTATGGATTTTTATTTTATTTTTTTCAAATTTAAACTCTACTCCACAGTAACAATATGAGTAATAAGTAAATGGTTTAAAATTTGAAGGCTTGTGACGGGTACCATTCATTAATGGTTCTCCGTGTGGTTACACGTCATCGAGAAGGTCTTCTGGCCAGATTTTCTTCAGTCTTCTTTTTTCCAAGGATTGGGTGAATAGGTCACTTATGAGCTGGTTTACATGCTTTGTTGTTTGGTCTTTGTATCTGTTTATGTTTGACTTAATTGCATCTTGTACTAATGGTATTTTGAATTCTTCATGTAAAGTTTGGTTAGAGACGTACCATGGTGCTCCAGATATCATACGGAGTGTATTATGGAAATAAGGTAGAGAAATCCATGACTACGTGACATTCTTACTGCACAAATTATTTTAAACGTTCAAGGACATGACATAAAACTATGGTTCTCCTCAGTCTGCCCAAGCGAATTCCGGGATAGTAGCAAGCTCTGGTCGACTATTAATACACTAGACGGCGTTACATACCATAAGATAGAAACTTTCATAAAAATCGCTGTGAACACCTCAAACCTTAAGGATACCTCTGTATACTGTTTAATCATAATTATTATTTTTATTGCTAGTGGGGTGGGACTAAGTTCCTTGTACTGCGGCTACTTCTGGCTTATTGTACCAGCCCAAGATGATAGGTGAGAGTGATTGTGGAGCAATTGGTGGAATGAAGATTGGCAGGGGAAACCGAAGTACTCGGAGAAAACCTGTCCCAGCGCCAATTTGTCCAGCCCCCGGATTGAACCCGGGCCACCGCGGTGGGAAGGCAGCGACTAACCGCTTGAGCTATGGCGGGGCTTTTAATCATAATTATCTACTAAACCTTAAATCTATTCATTCTGGTCCGTCACACTAGTAAACTAAAATATAGAATTATAATTGTTAACACATTTAGGTATGTTGTTTTTGTTTTGACATTGCCTCAAAACAACCACACATCAGAACGATACAGAACCACAAAACAAGCTAAAAAAGGGGGAGCGTCGATGCGAGAACTTTTGAGGACTCCGAAAACACCCCAATATTCCGTGTTAACAGAAAATTCACAAGGAGACAAACCATATCAATTCAAAGTCTTATAACTTAATCCAAATTTTTATAAATAAATTTATATAAAAATTTGTATTTATGTATTATGAACTTTGCAATAGAAGTTCCTGAACATGTTGATCTTATGCCTTCTGAAGATAGTCAGCTGATTGAAACATGTAGAGGCAATAAATATCTACAAATTTAATCACATTGGAAGGTGTTAATTATATTTCTATAGTTTAGTTTACTGAACGTTCACTTTACAACCCAAAGTGTTTAAAACTTATTTTTTCATGAATAAAAATCTCTACATCAACAAAATATAAATTTCAACTGTAATCTATTGTAGAAATAAATATTCGTAAGCAAAGTGTAACTCTGAGAATTTTAAACGCTCGTGTCATAAATAAGATCAAAAATTTTGTGACAATGGTATAGTAATGCAAGGATTGTTTTTCTGGGCATTATCCATCGTCCTGGCCCTGAACTTATGCATGATCATACTTGTAGGTGCAAGGTCTTATGGATGTAGTTGAATGTTTTTTAAAAGTTTTACCTATAAACCCTGCAAATGGTTTTTGTTGTGCTTGATCTATACGTATAGTATAGCGTGTGTTGCTTATGATGTCCGGACCTAGGGACTAGCTCTATCGATTGGGTCCAACAGAATAAATGTTTTACCTGGCTTCAGAGACATTACAGTTCCCAAAGCATCGTTTTGAAGAAGAAATAGAATGATGGGTAATGTCCATAAAATGAATCACTGTGCTTCTATCCTAATTTGCAACTGGGCTAAAGACCTGTATTTCTGTGTTTATCTGCTGCAGAAGACTCAAATAATGCCTATGTAAGGAGTGAGTATGGCAAAGGTGAAGTTGTCCCTGTGCTCAATTAAGCAAAATGACATTAAGACATTAGGACGGTAGAGGTATAGCGTCTATCTCATTTCCAGCGATAGGTGAAGATGAATAATGAGCTTCACGCCCCTGCCGTTTTACCCCTGGAAACAGCTATAGTTTCTAATTAGACAAAAGTTGGATTGGCTCCAGAACAGGCTTGGAAGCGGTGAAGATTGGATTTTATCTAAATTTTACTCTTTAATCATTACACTCAAATCTGGCCTCTATCCAACGTCGCAGAAAACGCTCTTCTGTCTTTTCCAAATTCCGAGTTATTAGTGACTGCGGTTCCGTTTCTGAATATCTTTGCATGTTTTCTGTTAATTTCAACCTACTGAAATTTTCAAGCTAGCCGGTCACAGTAGCCCCGTGGTATAAGGCACGAACTCTCTTCGCGCCTTCGGACGCTGGGATCCTGGGTTCGATTCCCACTCAAAGCATGGATGTTTGGTATGTGTATGCGTTTATTCTGCGTTTGTGTTGTCCTGTGTTTAGGTATCGGCCTTGCGACGGGCTGATCACTCGTCCAACGAGCCCTACCGTATATGAAAAATGATTACGGAATTGAAGAAGAGACCTGGGCCCTAAATGGGCTGTAAGAATCATTGAAATAATGGTTTACAAAATATTGACAGAAAGTGTTAGAAAAATCTGCAAACCTACAAGAAACACACAGAAGACATCCAGCTTCTTCATAATCATTTAAAACGATGGTTGAAATAGGCGACTGTCTTTCTTGCCACTATCTCATATGCACTTAAAAGAAGTAAAGCTATTCCTGTAACAGGCCGTGAAGGCCCATAAGGTTGTGAGATGTTGAGGGTCCCACATTATCTAGACAATCGGCTCAAAGATGGCGGTAAAACTGTCAGCCTCACCCGCCGGTCGCGCTTTACTCCCCAGGAAAATTATTTAATTAATTCTTGGTACTCATTTCTGTTAGAGGCTGAGTCGACCCCAGGGCCATAGCGCGGCTGGAAGGGTTAGGTCATTTGAAAAAAATTCTATGACCTCATCGGGACTTGATCTAGCGACCTTCCGGCTTGTAGCATAGTGCCTCAACCAACTACGCTACCGCGTGCCCCCTACTATCTAAAGGAGCACCGCGGACGGCATGAAACTCTAATTAACACTACCGTCGCTTAGTCAAGGTGGGTATTCATTCCAAAATAGAAAACATTTTTTTTTTTTCAATAGCTCTTCCAGCCCATTCAGGCCCCTGGCCTCTTATTCAGTTCCGTACTCATTTTTCACAGACGGTAGGACTCCTTGGGCGAGTGATCAGCCCGTCGAAAGGCCTCTACCTAAACACAGGACGACACAAACACAGAATAAACGCATACACAAACCAAACATTCATGCCTTGAGTGGGATTTGAAACCATGATCCCAGCTTCCAGGCGAGCGAAGACAGTTCATGCCTTATACTGCGCAGCTAACATGACTGGCTCCATAAAAGAATATGACTCCCCAAATATAGAAACTCTGTTCCAACATCAAACAGACAAAACAAAACAACAAACTACGGATTATGGTTGTATGAATATATACTGTCACTTAAGCAGCTGCCTGTCTGGGGACCCGTTTCCCCCACGACGAATTTGCTGTAATCTTGAGTAGGATAGAGTATCTGGTGCCCTTAATTCAACACATGCTACCGGGAAGAGTCGAACCAATATTGCCGCGGAGAGGGCCTTAGGGCTTCTTCTATATCAGCAAAATTCTCGTGCACTGAGCACCGCAGCAGGCCAGAAAACTCGTTATATGTCAATGCAGACTCGCCCGAAGAACCAAGCGAGTAGCAATCTGCAGTGATATAACTAATTAGGCGTATTCGCTTGGACACGTAAAATGCGCTTATTGGCTTAGCAACATCTCTCCGTCTGTAAGATTTGAGGCTTTCGCGGNTTTTTTCTTCTACCCTGAAGATGGGGGCGATACGTTCCTCCGAAACGTCGGTTAACACCACATATACACGGTGCCAAATCCCAGAAGACTGCTTTCTTCATCTCTCCGTCTGCACGTAACTCACAACATCTGGACAGATTTTCATGAAATCTGATGTTGAGGACGAGTTTTATGAAAATTCACCATCATATCGATCTAAGACTGGACATCAAATACGCATCCTTCACATGATGCGCCAAAATTAAAGACTGAGGATGTACCGTCTGGTTTTTGGATGTACTAGTACAAAAAATGAGCACCAAAGCCAATGGTGTAAGGACTCATTTAATTTTTTCTCTCCTCTTGCTCCTAGTTTGGAGCACATGGCTGATTTCGCAGTTTCATGATCATTTTACAGACTGTAGGACTCCTCGGACGAGTGATCAGCTGGTCGCAAGGTCTCTACCTAAACACAGAATAAACGCATACACACACCAAACATCCATGCTGTGTGTGGAATTCGAACCCATGATCCCGGCTTCAGAGCGAGTGAAGACAGTTCATGCCTCCGATCGCTCGGGTATCGTGACCGATCATTGGAAAATGTAAGTGTTCCGAATTTGGCATCTATTCTATTATTTCAGAACGGTCGTCGTAATTATCTCTCCCTTCAAACTGCTCTTCCTATTTTCGACGTCATTCATTTCTTTAATGTTTATATTCCCTTGTTGTTTTAGCCTTTGACTTTCTGTTTGTTATTTTCATCCGCTGGATTTGTTTCATTTGGTATATGTGTCTGCAGGCTACGGTTCCTCTGTCTCCGGCCACAGAGACTCAGCTACTCCTATTCGCCGCGCGTCTCTCTTTTCTGTATTGTTCCTCCACGTTCATTTCACTTAGGGTCACAGTCCCATTCACTGGTTATTCATGATCCACGACCACCTTGCTTCATTGCATGTCCTCGCTCGTATCACGAATGCTTCGGTAAGCCATGGGAATTAAGTCCATGATGAATAATGCCTGTATTAAATTCAAAGGCACGACAAGTAGCGGAACAACCGACGTATGATATCTCGTACTCTTAAGTTATTAACCACTTCAGTGAGATGAATGGAAATAGAGCGTAAGAATTATGCGATTATTACGGTCGATACTATCCGTTTTCTGAAGTAAAGAGCCATAAAAATGATAGGAGGGACCGATCTGTAACAAAAAAAAAACAGAACTCAATTAATCAGAAGGACAAGAAAAGTAAAGTGTAGTAACATACATAAGGTGGATATTCGAAAATTTGTCATAATCAGGAAGAACTAGGAATGCAAACAATATGCAGATCACGACGTTATCAGCGTATTGACAAAAGCAAAATACAAGACTGGCATGTGAACCTCACACCTCTCATGCGAGCAAACAAAAAGAAAACTTCGTGACCTGTAGTCCGCAATCGAACTATACCGACTGAGCGAACATCGCTTGTCGGCGAAGTTAGTGCCAAATTTGCGGATAGAGGGTGTCACGTGGTCAGCGCAACGGATCCTCATGGCCGTTAATCTCGATTTTCTAGAACTGAGCCGCTATTTTCTTCAAATAACTCCTCATTTATTCTCCCGAGGCTGAGTGGACCCGTTCCAGACCCACTACTTCTCAGGAAATCTGGTTGCGCCGGGAATCGAACCCGGGACCTCTGAATCTGTAGGCCGGAACTCTGACAACAAGACCACAGAGGCGGTCCCTCCCATGAGAATGACAATGGAAAAGTATAAGAGGAACAGAAGGGCCCCTTAATGTCAGAATCACTGAACATAAACACAACAGAAAAGTGGAATAAATATTCAGCTGTAAGATAGTAAACGATGAAAAGGGGCAGAAATAATTCACAAAGAAGAAAAACTCTATTATCAAGCTCAAAACCCGATACTTCTTCAGAACAACAGACAAAGTGTAAGCCAACCTAGCTCTGACGTGAGGTCCATACGGCAAGACAAGCGATCGAACACGTGAAAAAGTAGAATTATAACAATCATTTGTGGGCTAGCATGGTAAACTTGTGGTTAGTCTAGCGTTCGAACCTAGTATTCAAAAGATACCGGGTTTGATCCCAACCGCCTTCACGACGGACCGCCGAGATGGCAAGCCGACAACTAACCGCCTGAGATATGGTACACCCACTGTACTATATACGATTGTCCAAAACTTAGTTAACTACTTAGTACAATGTACAGTAGCAGACTTTAACATGTAGACCTTTTGTTAAGTAATGACTCTGCAAAGAAAGCTCGCTTCTAGGCAACAGATTCCTAAGAAGCAACAATTGAAGAGTAACAGAGGAACAGTGTTTTCTGTGCAGTTCGTGTCGAGATGTTATAAGCAGGATAATTAGTGAGAATGTAGTGCAGTGTAAGGAAGTGAAGAGTTGTTTAGTTAGAGAGTTAGAGAACTGCAGTTCAGTCGTTCTAAGCTATTGCTGTTAGAATTTGATAGTTGATGCACGGGGATAGTTCGTGAAGCCAGAGTAAGTGGAACGCCGGCGGTTGGAGATCATTACCAGGCAACGACTGGTGAAGACACAGCAAATTGAGAAGACTTAGTACGTGCTGTAGTGAGCTGCAGAGTGTGTGAATTAGCGAAAGGGCTATAGTTACATGTGGTTACGTTCTGTAAGTGGCCAATAAATCCAATTACCAATTACCGTCCTGAGGACGGAAACAGATCCAGTTTCCGAAACGTCGTATTTTTATTAGTTATCTTAAAAACCACGACGATGGATAAAGTCCAAAAACCCAATATATCAGTAATTCTGAGTGTTATACACCATCGTCAGAACCCTTTAGAATCCACTTCCTTTATTCTATATATATTTAATTTATAACAGTTTTCGAAATGAGGTCCTTCATGTTCAATTCACACACAGCAACGCTGTGATACCGTTCTACAAATCACCTGGAAAATTCAAATCTGACCTTTGTCCCGCTAATAAGATAATATTGTAACGTGTTTCCACTTCTGACGTCGCCGCTCCGCCTGGTCTTCCAGCCGCTGGCTGGTGCGAGACCGTGGCGCCAAAGTCCTTTCTCCGGTATCCGAAGGTTCCCTGGGGAGTTTCCTTCTTGAAGGCATTTCTCCAACGTCGTGCCACTGTCGCGCGACGGGATATCTTCCAGGTTACTTGTTCCACATTGTCTGCGTTTCGTCCCATACACCTGTGTCCTGCACAGCGTGTAGTCATTATTCCGGTAGCGGTCACTTCTTTCCGCGGTCCACACTTCCTGTGGGTCGAAGATTTCCTGAAGTAATTCCTCCTGAGCCAAGTCACTGTTGCACGGCGGGACGCCTTCCGGCAGGCGGCGGCTAACTTCATCCGGGATCCAGAGATTCCTCGGGCTACTTCCTTAGGTTAATTTACTTTCGGGCTACTCTGTGTATCTTTTGACACTCAAAATGAACATTGCACCAGGAAGAGCTGGAATAAAGAATTATTTGTTGAAAGTCGATGGAACAAATTGTATAAGCCTACAATTTCCAAATAACTAAAAATTCACTGACTCACCAACTCCACCGATTCCACTCTGACTGACTAACTCCTCAAAGTCAAAGTTATGTTACGACGGAAGGTAGTCGGCCAGTCTGTCTTGGTGTCAAGCACCCATCTGGGGTCCAAGACTTGATTTTTATAGTACTACTGTCAGGAAGTTGCTGGTTTGATGATGTGGGGCCCCCTCTCTGACAAGAGGGCGGGTCTGTAGTTTACATTTGCTGCTGGCCCTCGCCAGAGCAATCATTTTCGGGTCCGAGTGCCACATGAATCATGATCATATTTTACTGTCTCAGGTTCGAGACTCCCCCAGCCTGGAGAGCCAGGTCCCCGTATTTATATTCCCAAGGGACAGGGTGGCCCAGTTATAGCCCAAGGCACTGGGTTCCCTTTTCTTCGCCTTCTACGACTTATAGGACTACGGTGGAGCTATTCGAACTCGCCTCCGCGGGAGGAACTAACTCCTCACTAACTGGTCCTACTTATAACATCTCGGCATCGACACAGAAAACACTTTCTCTGTTGCAGTGCAGTTGTTGCTGTGGAAACATGTTTGTTTGCGCAGCCGTTACTTAACAACGGCTGTTGTATAGTCCCTTATTTCGCAATTGTTGCCTAGTAACAGGTCTACATGCCACATTATTATCTGGATTTCAGTTCAATAGACGTTAGGCTTAGGAGAGCAGTTATGACTATAGCAACGCACACATTATAAACAAATTCATGGGATACGAATCAAATAATGATTGGGCAAACAGAATTATCTGCATATTATCATTTTATTCTATAATAATTTTATAATCTCGCAGGACCGACTCGCTACGCACGCAGAACTAAATAAATGAGGGGTTAGGCCATTTCACATGAAAGGCGGTGGCGACATTTAAAACTTTCGTAATCATTCCCTGTACGCAAGTAAGTCGAAATGTCTGAGATGTAAGACGGAACACGTCACTGTATCGATCTGAAGTGTTAGAATCACGTGACGGATTTAGGTTAAAGTTATTCTGACATGAATGCATGTGTGTCTCGCAGTCCCTGAAACATAAGCCTATACTAGGGCCTCAAAACCTTTCTCCTTGACAATATCGCGTGATTTTGTGGAGAATTTAATCCTTTCCATGTTCCGCACGAGGCATCTCGTTCAAAAAATCTAACCCGGGCCGCTTAATCGATAAAATAAATGTGTACCGCCAACAATCAAAGCTGTTTGAACAATAGAATATACCTAAGACTTCTATATTCTGGACATAACCACGTGTAGTCTTTTGAAAATCAATCGACGTTTCGGAGGAACATGCCGCCTCCATCTTCAGGGTCGAGGAATTAGCTAAGCAAGAAAACAGCATGAATCAGGTAGCAACCAAAGCAAAAGCAAACAGAAGCTACCTAGTACTTACTGCTGCCTTTCATGGCTCATTCTTTGAGCAGAACTCGCTGGTTTCTTGCTTGGCAAATTCCACACGGAAGACGAAGCCGACATGTTACTCTGAAACAATGGCTGATTTTCAGTGGGCTACACGGTGTTTAATCGTAGAAGCCAGTACTGTTTATATTCACAGCTATGAGAAGCTCAAATGCTAAAACAGAACATATACAGTATACTACATCATAAATATTCCAAGAAAAGAACGTACTTTAAATACTAACATCACGTTATATAAATGCTGTCATTGTTTCATATGAAATTCAGGAGACATGTATGGCTATCTATTTGATATATTTCCCACGTTATCCTATTACGTGCGGTTACGCTGAGCAAGTTACACAAATTTTAGAACGCAGTACATAGGAAAGCCGCAAGTTCCTGGATAAAGCAGATTTCATACAATAACTGTAATCCCTCCAGAAGATATTTCGAGCCAGAATGGAATAAACAAATGGCACTGGAACGAATATGCAACCACGAGTTTCACAGTTTGTATGCACCCCACATTTTGGGAAAAATAAAGTGAGGAATGATATGGGACATGTGACACGTGTGCACAGATTACTTCCGTGGTAAATCTTCACGAAATGAGACCACATGAGAGCTAGGCAGAAGCTACATAAAACTATTAAAGTGGATCTTGGAAAAAGAGCGTGAATATAAAAACGAGTTCCAGCTGGCTGAAGATAGGGTCCTGTGACAGTGTTACGGACTTCTTGGGTTACGAACTTTCGGGTTCTATAAACACTAGCAGTTTTATTGACAAGTTAAATAGCTCCCAAATTTTAAAATAAGACATTACTACGATATCAGTGGTCGATTACGGTGGCCGCGCCGTCTAAGACCATGAACTGTCTTCGCTCGCTCGAACGCTGGAATCGTGGGCACAAATGTCTGTGTACGTTTATTCTGAGTTTGTGTTGTCCTGTGTTTGCAGGTAGCGGCCTTGCGACGGGCTGATCACTCATCCAAGGAGTCCTACCGACTGTGAAAATGATTACGGAACTGAAGAAGAGACCAGAGACCAACAAAGGGCTGTAGAACCATCACTGAATGAATGGTGTCAGTGAGTTTTCAGTCTGCATTGTTCGTTGCTCTAGTTCCAATTGTGCAATCACAGACTTGAAGTCAGGACTGCACAAAGTGAAGGCCACTGCGGGACTCATTTCGAGCAACTTATCGTGTATAGGTTGCGTATGCTATAAGGTGATATATTATGCATGTCTCGCCCAATTACATAACACCTAACTTCTCAAAACCAGTTTGAAGCTCTTGTCATCAGAGGTCAATAATATTTTAGGCCTCTATCTTACACTAAACGATTAAACCCAACATATTGCCAATTTGCGCAACACTCAGTTCATATGATATATTCGGAGTAAATTATGATTTAAGGCCGCGCCATAGCTCAAACGGTTAGTCGCTGACTTCCCATCGCGGCAGCCCGTGGTTCGATCCCGGGTCTCGTCAAGTAGAATTTATGATGGACAAAGTGGCGCTGGGGCAGGTTTTCTCCGAGTACTTCGGTTTCCCCTGCCAATCTTCATTTCACCAATTGCTCCACAATCACCCTCACCTATCATCTGGGGCTGGTATAATAGGCCAGAAGTGACCGCAGTACAAGGGACTTAAGTCCCACCCCACTAACAATTTAAAAAATTATAATTTATGATAGACTTCTCAGAGATACGAGAACTGTTTATGCCTTAGAAATAACAAGATACTCACTGTTTTAAATACAGTTATATTCCTTGTACAAGTGAAATAAATTAACTCTGGTACTGGGAAACTTGTCAATTACAGTGGCCGTGCACTCTAAGGCAAACTCTCCTTCCAGTCTCAAACACTGGAGTCGTGGGTTCGAGTATCACCAGAGGCATGGATCTCTGCCTGCATTTATTCTGTGGTTGTATTTTCGTGTGTAGGTAGCGGCCTTACGATGTGCTGATCTCCAGTCCATTGAGTCCTACCGACTGTTTCGTATAAGATTATACTAGAAACTGAAGTGGAACAAAGCTGTTCACAGATTGCCTTATGCTACGGAAAGAGCAACAAGAAAAACGAATCGATGAATGAATGAAAGGCCAACTTAATTCAGAAACTCTAAATTAGACCTTAAGCCAAATAATTTGATTACAATTCTCAAAATAAATAAGCAACCCATATTTCCGAACACACATAAGAAATCTCCCTTCCCTCTGGCACAGATTTCTAGTCTTAATGAACTGCTGCTGCTGTGGAAAGTACATTAGACAAATATAGATTATAAGTAGTTACTATAGGATTCTGACGATGGTGTATAACACACTGATATATTGGGTCTTTGGACTTTATCCATCGTCCTGGTTTTTAAGATAACTAATAAAAACACGACGTTTCGGAAACTGGATCTGTTTCCGTCCTCAGGTGAAGGAAGGCTAGCTCTTTCTAACGGACCCAACAGAATAAGTGTTTTCCTTCACCTGAGGACGGAAACAGATCCATTTTCTGAAACGTCGTGTTTTTATTAGTTATCTTAAAAACCAGGACGATGGATAAAGTCCAAAAACCCAATATATCAGTGAAATATAGATTCTGTCTACCTTAATCTTTCGGTTATACCTAAAATATTCATATCGTCAACTTCGTACGTAATAAAAGTCGGTATAGTCACTGGCTACTGACTGGACGACCAAGGGGTCGGAGTTCGAGTCCCGGTAGGATCAAGAATTTACACTCTCCAAATCGTCCAGACCAGCTCTAGGGCCCAGCCAGCCTCCTATCCAATGGATATCGAGGGCTCTTCCCTCAGGAGTAAAGCAGCCGCGGTGTGAAGGTGACCACTCACATCCAACTAGTGCCAAATTCAAGAAAATATGGGTTTATACACCCACTCTCCCACACCCCTTCATGGAGTAGTGCTTTAACTTTACCTTTACTATATTTCTAATTGTTTACTTCACAAAAATATTTCATGCATAATACAAAGGTATGTATATTACAGCCTGAAGAGCGAAGCCATGTAGTGTGGTACATGAATACCATTTTTTGGGAGAAACTTACTCAAGATGGAGGCGCACTCCTCTGTCTTTCAAACTACGCCATCACATCTGAGTAGGAGGTAATACTCCGTTACTCATAGCTGCTAGAAGTTCGAAACACACATTTATATGGTATATCTCCGTACCAAGTTTCACATTCAGTGGTACATAAGTTATTGCTATCAAACCTAAACACGAAGAATAAATTTTCACGGCTGCCATGCCGGTACTTTTCATTCTGTGAAGAAAAAAAAAAATATCAGGGCAAAGTCGCACGCTTTGAGAAAATCTATTAACATTCATAACATTCGGTTTCAGATTTGAGTAACATTATGTTCGTTCTCACCTCATAATACCGCCGTCTTCCAAGTCGTTATGGCTGATTATGAACAAATACAAGTAGGAAAATCAAGCAAAAATCGCAACTGCACGTAGTTCAAAAGTTGGAGCTCTCTTACCCACATATAGTAGACACAGAGCATGTTTACCTCATACTCCTACTACATACTAAGCACTAAAGAAACAATATACATAAGCCGCGAAATTCACCACACTTCTGTGAAATAAAGCTGGTTTCTGACATAGAAATTCGCCAACACATAAGACTGGAATTCTTTAGACTCTATTTTCGAAATGAACAGAAATAAGCCTTTCCTGGTCCGCATTTCGACTGACCTAATTAATTAATGTAACGCTTCTCATTAATGAACCAATATAGGGTTAATTGGTGTACATTATATTCGCGGTCTGTGTGCCGCAGAGCCAACGGGCATTCCACACGGTGGTGGAGCCAACGCTGAGAGCTTGTTATGCCATAATCTCTCTACCTGGTGACAATAAATAGATCAACGATTCTCCCTTAACGATCGCCCTCATGACGCACAAGAATGTTACATCCCACCTTCCTGATGCTGCCATATAGCCGGCCACAACGTTCACCGAGCTTCAAATTGCCTGTCTTCTCCCAATTCCCGAGCTTGTGTTAATATCCGCTACCTCACATGAATAATTCGTTTTGGGTAATGGAGGTGTAGGGCGTTAAGAGGACCGGAGCTAAATTACTACTGTAGATTCATTATTAATATCATCAGAAAGTGCGATGTATTTTATGTCAGACAAAGGGAGCTGTCATTAGGGAAGCCGCCCTGCGTAGTTGGGTCCGGGCTTCTTCAAAGGAATCCAGCAGCTTCAGTATCTATTTAATGTCGAATGAGGTTTGAGTAATATGTTGTTATATTAATTTACATTTAATTTAATGACGTTTTATCATCAATAAAGTTGCATAACTTGAAAGCGAGGAATGCTGCTGGAATGGTTGAATGGAAGATGACAAAGGGAGATTTGAGGACAGCGTGCGGTGTTCCACTGGAAGGGTTACGGATAGAAGGCAACGAACGTAGCGATCACAGATTGAGAGACATAACGGCCGAGTTTTAAAAAAGGTGAGTCTAAAATGCAAACAAATTTCGGTATCGATGAAATTAACCTATTGTTGTTCCGTCGTTTTTAGATGTTACCACACCGTGAATGAGGTTCTGCTGTTCTCCATTATTGTGGATATCTGGCGATAAATCTGTGGGATATATCTCGAAAAATCTACTCAATCAAATTCGATATTTGAAAGCAGGACCAAAATTTTGGTTGTGTTTTGGAACCCTGATTATTATGGTTCTCGTCTGCACTCCCATCAGCATTTAGGTCTCTCAATTGGTTTTCTCTTTCAGGTCTTCTGATTAAATATAAGTAAAGGTTGCGGGTTCGATTGCGGATAAGGTAATTGGATTTTCGAATTGACCTAAACCTTCCAACCACAATACGGGCCAGGGAAGACTCAGCCTCTAACAGATATTGGTACCAGGAATCTTCCGGGTGGTAAAAGGCCGCCGGCAAGTAAGGTTGACAGCCTTGCCGCCATCTTTGAGCCGATTGTCTAGAAAATGTGGGAGCCTCAACATCTCACAACCCTATGGACCTCCACGGCCTGTTACAGGGATAGCTTTACTATGCTGTTTTTGTTTACTTTATACATTTCTCACTTCTCTAATGCATGTCAAATTCCCTGTCTCTCTCTTCGTCGTTCAACCCATCATTTCATAAATATTTGGTTGACAGTCTAAACCAGGAATCATTTATTACGTAATTTTCTCCGTCTTCAATCTGTTACACACACTCTCTCTCTCTCTCTCTCTCTCAAGTCTCGACAATATATTAAAACAATTAAACCCCAAACAAACGAGATAATCGCTCACAGTTTTCGACTTACAAGTTTTCTGACTACGACTGCACTTCTTATGGCCTAAATTGTATCAGATCTGAATGCGTTGTTATGATTTTGATTACCGCAGATATTGATCCAGATGTCGCAGAAACGAGACTGCAGACTAGCAGCTTAGACCGTCTCGCCATAAAGCACAAGAAGGAAAGCTAACCTAAAACAAATGGAGGTTCTAGTTTCCACAATGGTACCATCTAGTGCGAGCGAATGCCCGTATAAACAATACGGCGCCAAGCTGCTCCGCCAAGTTGACACAGCGCGAAAGAGTGTGACGTTTCCTTGATATCCAGTTATTCGGTCCTGTGAAACGTTATGGGAATTGCAACAGATGAAGACGGGAGGCCGTTCACATGTTCCGACCGCCATTTTTCAGGAGATTTACAGATCTAAGCGGGTCACGGTAGCCGAGCAGTCTAAGGCATTCACGGTCCTCGCTCGCTCGGCGGCCGGGGATCGTGGGTTCGAATCCTACTCAGGGCATGAATGTTCAGTGTTTTTATGTGTGTGTGAGGGGGTTCTGTGTTTGCGACGAGCTTATCACCCGCCCAAGGAATCCTGCCGAATGTCTAAGATCTAGTAAACCAAAGTGAAATGGAGGGTGTTATGGAAGGGGACCAAGGCCCAAATTTGGATCGTAGCTCCAAAGGAAAAAAATAGGCCTGAACATATAAGTTCAGACTAAATCCTTTCATGTGGAATGGCTGAAAGAATTCGGACATGGATATATGTTCGGTCGGGAAACATGAAAAGAAAAGATGAAATATAGCAGGGAGCAAAATATGAAAACACCTGGCAACTGGCTGGAAAACTGAGATTTCGGGGTTCTAGGTCCAGTAGGGGTAAGATTCGTCTCCCCTCCACGTCGTCCAGGCTGACTCTGGGGCCCCCCATTTTCCTACCCAACGGATACCGGGTGCTCTTTCCCCGGGGATAAAGTGGCCGGGGCCTGAAGCTGATCAATCAACTCCGAATTGTACCGAGATCAAGAACATATGGATCTATATCTCCGCTCGCCCATACACCTTCAAGGCCTAGTGTTTAGTTAGTAAAGCACAGAGATACCTTTGTAATTTTTTCTTTTACTTTCATTCTTAGAGAAACAGCCTGGAGATACGGGTTGGGGTCGTCTGGAAGGTAATACAATCCATTAGCTGGAAGATATGAGAACCTGCGTTTCTCATGAACGAGAGAGGAAGTTATAGATCAGCCGAGAGACTACCAGCTCCTTAAGAAGTCACCCGTAACGTGACGTTGCATTCATGTGAAGTTTAGCAGAGTATTGTATTACATTTTCCACTAGAGCCAGAGGCTTGCTTCAAACAGGCCAACAGAAAGTAGTTCACGTAATTGCTCGGGATCGGCGAGCGCAGCCAGTATCTAATGAAAGCCTCCAGGGCAGGCAGTGGATGTGACTTTGGGTTTCCTGTCAAATTCTCTTTGGGCGAGGTGAAGGAGAGAATAACCATGGCCCAACGGAGAGTCGAACTGCGATCATCTAGCTGGTAACCAGCCACTTTACGAAGAATGCAAGTTAGACAGGGTATAAAGAGAATTAACTAATTTCATAGAGCTGAGACCTTCAGAAGACGCCAGTTGTGCAGCTACTCAACAACGTCCAAATATTTTATGGAAGCCGAAGGTTCATTATTGTGTTCACAAGATGGCTCCCTTGGTCCCTATCCTGAGCCAGATCAATCCAGTCCATATCAACCCATCTTATTTCGCTAAGATCCATTTTAACATTATCCACCAACCTACGACTCGTTCTTCCCAATGGTCTCTTTCTTTCTGGCCTTCCCAGCAATATTCTATATGCATTCTTCTTCTTCTTCTTCTTCTCCTCCTCCCCCCCCAATTCGTGCTACATGTCCTGCCCATCTCATCCTCTTTGACTTGATCATTCTAATTGTACCGGGACAAGGGTTTAAGTTATGAAGCTCCTCATTATGCAGTTTTCTCTACCCTCCTGTCACTTCATTCCTCTTCGGTCCAAATATTCTCCTCGACATCCTGTTCTCAAACACCCTCAGTCTGTGCTTCTCCCTTAATGTCAGAGACCAAATTTCACACCCATACAGAACCACAGGCAAAATTATAGTTTTCTTATTTTCAAAATTTTATGTTTTTAGACAGCAGACGAAAATACTAAAGGTTCTGGACTGAATGGTAGCAAGCATTACCCGAATTCCATCTCCTCTTGATTTCCTCCTGATTCAGGTTTTGATTTGTTATCGTCGTTCCAAAATATTTGAACTGTGCCACATTTTCAACACATCTGATAGCTATCTATAATCGTATATCATGATTTTGACCTGCTTTTTGATAACGAGACAGCAGCATGCGTGTTTACTTCTAGACCAACCTCATTACTAGTGTCAATTAAAATCTGTTTTTTTCCTTTATTTTATCTATATTATCACCCAGTACATTCATATCATCAGCATAGATCAACATCGGATGTGTCCCATTTAATTTCAGTTCAACCTGGTTTTCCTGGACCTTCATAATTGTGTATTCTAAAACAACGTTGAAAAGTAGTGGCGACATACATAACAACTCCTTGTTTTCGACCATTCAGGATAGTGAAATGATCTGACAAATGTTTACTGTACAAAATGTATTATACATTTCTTTTAAACACGCTCCGATCAGCCTAACTAGTTTCATGGGCATCCCAAACTCTATTAGAATACTGTACAATACTTCCTTCCTAACTGAATCATAGGCTTTCTTGAAGTCTACAAACAGCTACGTACTGCCTCACTGTACTCCCATTTTTCTCCAGTATCTGACGAATGCAAAAGATCTGCTCAATAGTTTATCTGTTACATCGAAACACACACTGGTGATTCCGAATAATTTCATCTATGTATGGAGTTTACCTTGAGAGAATAATATTGGACAAAATTTTGTATGAAGTTGATAGCAGTGATATCCCCCGATAATTTTACTACACTCAATTTCTTTGCCCTTCTTCTGAACTGGTAAGATAATAGACTACTTTCCATTGATCAGGCAGGTCTTCCTTATTCCAAACAGAATTAATTAGCTTATGGATCTCAGACCGTAATACTTCACATTCTACTTGAATGACTTCTGCCTCAATTTGATCACTACCTTGCGATTTACTATTATTATCGCGTCTGTCCTGCCCCCTCCTCCAGGGCATCAGCAATATCCTCACAAACTGTGACTAATTGACTTTCGCAGGAGTACCCTGCCACGCGGTAGCGTAGTTGGTTGGGGCCCTATGCTACAAGCCGGAAGGACGCGGGTTCAACACCCGATGAAGTTATTGAACTTTTTTCAATTGACCTAATCCTTCTAGCCGCATTATGGCCCTGGGGTCGATTCGGATTCTAACAGAAATGAGTACGAGGAATATTCTTGGGGGTAAAGGGCGGCCGGCGCGTAAGCTGACAACCTTGCCGCCATCTATGAGATGACTCTCTAGAAAATGTGGGAGCCTCGACATTTCACAACCTTATGGTCCTCCACGGCCTGCTATAGGGATAGCTTTGCCTTGCGATTTATGCTTTTGCATATTTTCTGTAATAATTTTCAACTTCAAGAGGGATAGGATCAGGTACTAAAGGCTCAGCTGTGTGAATTTCTAAGTATCTAGCATCACTGATTCTATGTACATTCAGTAACTTACAGCAGTTCTTCCACGTATTGAAAATGTTGTAGGAATCTGCAAGCAGATCACCATTCTCATCCTTCACTAAGTTACTTCTAGGCTGGTAATCCCTCTGAAATTCGTTTATTCCTCTATACAGGCTCTAATGTTCTTGTTTTTACTCTTCGATGCAATAATTTAAAAACGGAATATTCCGATTGCAATAAGCAAATGAACTCAGGTGCGGTGAATATAGAATGAAGATTCCTGTTTATAGAGAAACGTCGCTCTGCTGGTCACAGAAGAGTCAAATTAAAAAGGTTTACAGGTGGCGTCGGCGTTTCCGGCCTCTTAACTGTGCGAAATGAAACTTCGGAACGAGTCCCTTACTAGAAATTTCCTGGCAGGAACTGTAGCAGGTTGCGTGTAGTACACTCCAAATAAAATGAAACATCGACGTGGTATACGAGATAGGTTAGTCACATCACTACAAAATAGACACAGCAGAAATTGTTAGTTATTTCTACCTTCTTTACAGTCGTCTTTAGTCCTCTTCTAACAGTTCACTCCTGACACAACTTGGTTTTCTGACATATCACTTGCTGTCGCTTATGTCCATTCAATTGTCTTTACTTATAATAATGTCACGAGTATGTGACTAGACAAGGGGTAATTGGTAATTGGATTTATTGAAAATCTATAACTTGTAACTAGAAGCAATTATAACGCTACCGCTAATCTACACGCTGAACAAATCACCATAGCACACGCTGTCTCACTCTGCTATAGTCTTCACTAGTCGTTGCTTGGTAACGGATTTCATTGGGTGTTGCTAGGTTACGGTTCCCACCAACAGAGATTCTTCTGCATTTGTACTTACGTAGTTGCAGGCTGGGTAAAAGGTAACTTTGTCCCTATAATTAAATAATTAAGCATTACGCCATGAAGGAGTAGGGAGAAAGGAAGTATAGATCCATATTTTTTTTACCTCGGAACTAGTTGAAGGTGATTGGTCAGCTTTACTCCCCGGCCGCTTTACACCTGGAGAAAGAGGCTGGGTGCGCCCCAGAACCGGTCTAGACGACGTGGAGTAGAGAAAATTCTTGACCCTACAGAGAATCGAACTCCTACTCCTTGGTCGTCTAGCCCGTAGCCAGACGCTATCCCGGCTCCTGTTGCGGGCTGGGTACCATCTCGTAACTAACTCATGATGGCAACCCCTAGTCGTGACTGGCCATCACTAGCTAACACTCGCCATCCTGCTAGTACTCTCAAACCGTCTGGCAACTTGTTGCTGGCCCTCGCCAACACAATGATTATTGGTTCCAAATCCAGAGAGACTCATTTCCCGACGGTCTTCCTTATGTAGACTCGGCAAGGACTGCGCTGAAAACAGTTTCACACAGCTCCTCTATGGTTGCGTGTTGACTCTTCAATAATTCTTCTATTGTCGCTTGTGTATCCGTTGTTGCGTGTTTATTGAGTCGTTGCTTAGCAACGGCCGTCTATTCTTGTTACACTATTCCGCCTTTCAGGTGTATTGCCGCAACACGTTCGACAGCGTCTTCGATTATGCTTTCTTGCTCACAATAAGGTTGTTCTAGATTTTCCTCATTCTGACATACAAATATTCTGCCATGGCCCTTGCGCGGGTTCTTAGACTACCTGGAGGCACAGCTGCTCGTAGTCTTAAACTTTAAATATCATATTGTTACTTTCAACCCATTGTTTTACATCTGCCCAAATAAGCTCAGTGTGGTTTATACTGGCATACACATCGGAAGTCTCAATACAGTACGTCCATCTTTTGCTAAAATCTGAGCAATTCTACAATATTTCTGCTTCAGTTTATTTAATTTCATTAAATTGCACAGTTGAGCTCTCAGCATGTTGTCAAAAAACTAGGATGATATTTCTTTCTAGGCTTCTATTTCGTCCTTCTGTCAGGCAGATGTCGGCGGTTTTTCTGTCTGAATACTGAGATACGAGGCTTTCTCGATGAGCAGAATGGACTTTAAGAGAGATTTGTTATTTTTTCCCCCTTGGCACTACATTCCCAGTGGGCCTAGGCCCACCTCCATGAACTCCGTTCACTTCGGTTTTTCTAGATCTTACACATACGGTAGGACTGCTTAGGCGAGTGATCAGCTCGTCGCAAGGCCTCTACCTGTAGACAAACACAGAAAAACGCACACAAACATCCATGCCCTCAGTAGGATTCGAACCCACGATCCCGGTTTCCAAGCGAGCGAAGACAGTGCATGCCTTAGACCGCTCGGCTACCGTGACCGGCGATATTTGTTATTAGCATCCTTTTTAACCGACGAGACAATTTTTACTGTGTATTTCTTTGTTTTACACTTTGGGTTTCTACATAGATTTATATATAAGAAGTACGTATGAAATTACCACACTCTTCCTTCAGCATAAACAATGATGTCTCTCGCTTTTGATCTTGGCGCCGTCAAGCCAGAACTATTATCGCCAGTTCTTCGGTCGGCTATGGTTGCCACGAACGCCACGAATGTTAGTCTCATCTTTGGACATGATGGGACGTACGTTGGATTTGTTCTTTCTGAATGCAGTCAGGTATGACGAAGCGTTGATCGTATATGGTGCCTTTCAATGGGAACCCATTTGTTTGTCCTGGACTTTTTCTACCTAAAACCGAGATCCCTAACAGCTCTTCTGAGGTTTTAAGAGCTTCCTCTAAAATCAACGCTTTCTTTTATTCTCACAAATGTTTTAGTAATTGAAAATTTTCCTCCTTTACAAGGAAACTGTGGCTGGGGCGCCGAACATGGCATTTACCAAAGCTATTTCAATAATTCTGTTAGGGGCGTTGTGTATCTTTCCAGGCGTCCCGAATGAAGTGCTTTTTGTTCCTCTTGTTCTTCTTGCTTTTTCAAAATTCTACTAATTGCCCTTTCAGACACTAAAGTAGCTTCTGCAAATCGTTTCTGTATTTCTTCAGTTTCTTTAAATTATATTGGCGAAGTCACTTTACCTCTATTTCTCCTCTTTTTCACAAAACAACACATGTTTGCGTCAATCCGTCAGTCAGCACTGAATGTGCGATGTTTTGGACTCTAGCTAGACACGAAAAGGCAGCAAAGGCCTCGGCACTGCTGCACTGACACAGACTGTACACACCGACAGAAACGAGTGGTAAATTTAATTGCTCCTTACCACCATATATTGGTAAGCACGCTGGGCTATCCCAACAAGGTCAGCGGCCAGAATGTACATATAAATGCAAACAGCAATTTCGAAAAATAAATGTGTGGAAGAGCCCATCGCTGTTGCTGCACTGTGTGAGGCGTTTCGTTCGCTCTAACCGTGAGATCGTAGGTTCGAATTCTACTCAAGGCATGGAAGTCTATGTGTGCGTTTTTTTTTGTGTTTGTGTTGTTCTGTATGTAGGTAGAGGCCTTGCTATGGACTGATATCCAGTCCTAGGAGTTCTACAGATTGTGTATATGATCAGAAAACTAAAAAGGTGGCCAAGGTCCCGAGATAGGACTGTAGAGCCATAGACAGAGAGATAAACTATGTTGAAGACTTCGAAGGATAAGGTGATGCATATATACATGACTTAAAAATAAACTGTGATAAAATAGATCTGATCTGATTACTGCAGTGTGTTTTTTCTATCGGTATGGAGCTTTCAGTTTCTAACATCACGCCATTAATCCGTCGGTGAATTAAATATTTACTTAGCTAGTGAAGCATTAGACAATTTGTTTGTTAGTTATGGGTTAAATGAGTGACATCCATATCCTTTACGTTAAGTCGAATAGAGAAATGCTTCTGCTGTTTGTCGATCACACTACCAAGTAACGTGGCTAGACTTACGAGTATATTAATTATAACAAGTGAATGAATTATTTCTTAGCAGTGCTTTCACCTGCTTACCTCTAAACCGGCTGTTGGGAAGTTGGGAGTACCGAATTTTGTGTTCAGGAAGACTACCTGACAGAGGTTTAACTTGAATAGCATGAGAAACGTTCACAGACTAATAGGTCATCGTTTAATACAAAACGAAACTTTAGAGTCCTGACTGAGTTGGCATATGTCTATGAAATTTAAAATACCTACACTTGAAGTAAACTAATTGTACGTGACCAGAGGACTTCAACATGTTTTTCTTTTGACTTTTATTACTTATTTACTTGTATACTTCTTTCCCCCTTTTCCTTTGTCTGTCTAATGATCTATCAATCTACTTTTATTTCTTCGTATGTACTTTTTTTTTCAATTTTTCTTTTTAACTTAGCAAAGGCAGCGTACATGTATACGCACAGACATACTGTAGCGTGTAGACAAGTTGCTAATCAACGACCGAGAAACGAACGACGCAAACAGCCGTTGCTAGGCAGACACCAGCGCTCCAATGGATTGGCTCAGTAGCGATCACGTGGGAACTCCAACCGGCACGAATGCAAAAATAGTACAGCAACTGAGGAATAGTGTTTTCTATGTGTCCGTACTGAGATGTTATAAGAAAAGGACAAGGTTAGAGCTTGGCCAGTTAGTCCGTAAAGAGAAAACTTCGTTGTAGCAAAAGTTCAGAAGGGAAGGACGTAAGTGGACAGTGTTAAAATCCGTTACCAGGAAACATCTAGTGAAGACAGGGAAGATTTTTATATGTGCTGTAGTTACAATGATATTCTGGAGTCTGTAGTTCCGCTGGACTCTTGTAGTTGCTTGTAGTTACGATCCATAAGTGGGCAATAGATCAAATAACCAATCCAAAACCTCCGTCGAGAATCACTCATACAAGTGACAATGCATACACACACACTACATGCTTACATTCACGACATGTTCATTTGCACTCAATAATTCGTACGAAAGTATAAAATTTGATGCCTCTGTTTAAATCGTGTCCACACATATAAAAAACAAATTAATTTGAAGAGTAATCCAAGTTCGGAAGCATGCAAGCTATTTGTTTTCTTTTTTGTTTACTGGACTTACTCCTCGAACCTGAAGAGAGAGCCAATAGTTTCTTTCTCAACGAAAGGTCGGTAATTTTCTACCAAATCATATGGCGTCACATCCCAGAATATAGCACACTTCATAATACAGCCGTGAGAACCTCTAATCTCACAGTTTAAATAAACTTTCAGTGACTTTCCTGTTCTGCTTAGTCTGTATTTTTCTTGAACTCCTGGCTGTGGAGAAGTGGGATTTAATAGAAAAAAGCTGCAGACTTGATATACCGAGTAAGGTTGCGCCATAGCTCGAGCGGTTAGTCGCTGGCTTCTCACCGCGGCGGACCGGGTTCGAGCCCAGGTGTGGTCAAGTGAGATTTATGGTGGACAAAATGGTGATGGGGCAGATTTTCTCCGAGTACTTCGGTTTCCGCTGCCAATCTTCATTCCACCATATTCTCCATCATCATAATCACCCGGGGCAAGTACAATAGACCATTCAGTAGCCGACGTGTCGAGTAGATCCAGCTGGACTCCACATCCACTATGCAAATAATAATAATAATAATAATAATAATAATAATAATAATAATAATAATAATAATACTGTACCGGGTGCTGTTGTCCTCATGTGAGTTGAATTCTATGTATTGAAATTAACAGTAGCATTATTTCAAGGTGTGATGAACATAATATAAGGCAACTTGCTGATTATTTTTCCCTCTTTTTCTTTTCACATTCCTCCTTTTAACATGCCCATTTTTTTTTGTATCATGACCATTAGCTGTGACAGTCACATACAGAGGTCCAATGACAGCCATGCTGTGGATGAGTCAGCATTCACGCCTCATCTTTGCACATGCGCATTTGTTTCTGTCGTGTTATCATATTTCACCTCTCTTCAAACGCAGGCACTAATCTCATGACATTTACAGCTACGAAAATGTACAATGTAATTATACGCCTGTAATAATTTTTGTAGCTTTATATGTACCTGTGTACACTCTGGTGTAATAAAAAGCTGCAGCAGGAAAGCGGAAACGAATCTCAACATCGCTGCAAACACATGCCCCTTCCTGCAAATTAAACTAGTTGTTCATTTCAGTTCTGATTTGTGTAACAGTTAATGAAATCTTAACGGATTATCAGTGTTGTCAGTTGAATAAAAACTGCTGATGTTTCAGGGACCATCTGTGGTCTCATCATCAGGATTATATGTGACATTGGTCGGAGTCAGGGTCAGAATTGCTTGAAGACTGTTTACCAGTCAATCCGTCCTGGCTTCGAGGCCCTTTTGGCGTTTATGATCAGTTTGGAATTGTCGCGTGTTCCTTAGGCAACACGACAAGAAATTTTGTGGGAATTTTGGACGAATAGTTATTGGACGATCAGTCTTTACACTCACAAATACAATTATTCGCATTTATAACGTCTTCCGACGTTTCCTCTTCAGTGTTATACACTCTTGCACCGCTGATCTTGGTGAAGTGTCTTCTGCTCTGCTCGGAGTTCAGCTGTCCTTAACTCTCGTCGGCTACGAACTCTACTTGTCCCGAAGTTGAAGTCAAGTCGACTACAGGTCTTTTGCTGAAGTTAGACTGTTATATCCTGCACTCGGGCTGAAAAGGGAACACCTTGTCGAAAGGTTTAGTTTCGCCCGCTGCTATGCAAACGACTCTTTCGTTGCCCCGGGAGTACATTATTCCTGCTGCTATGAAAACGATATTCTTATTGCCGCGGGAATACATGTTTAATGTCTCAAATATTGTTAGCCTCTTTGTAACGGTGGAAACCCCACTGTTAGACTTTTGTCTCCGGGGCAACGATTTCCTAGGCATTGCTTTATCATTGTCCGTTGCGTAACGATGGATGTCTCATAGTCCGGTTTTCAGGCAGCACGTCACAGTATTCATAAATTAGATCACTACGTTCGTAATCGCTACGTGTCATACTCTTTGAGGGGAAGATGGGTCTGTATTTTGTTAATATCTTTGTGCCTGTATAATGTTCGTAATAATTTCACGTATTTAGTGATTAGACACGGTGTTTGGATTGGTTACCGGGTCTATTGAACTCTTACACACTCTGACGAGAGGACGGGTCCGTCTTTATCGCCTCCACTAGGGTGAGACTATCCCACAACAACCTAGGCACGGACCAGATAGACGACACCGCCTCCAGCATTTCTTCTAATTTTGCGTCCGTTTGTTACCGAAGAAGTGTGTTTACCGAGCGTTGCCTATCAACGGCCGTCTCTTCTGGTTCCTAAATTCTACATTTGAGCTGATATGACACAATAATAGAATAATGTTCATAATTTTGCGTATGTACTGTATACACAGAGGGCATACGGTAGCGTACTATGCAATGAGCCGGAAGGTTGTGGGCTCAATTCCTGATAAGGTCATTGGATTTTCCAGTTAACTTAATCCTTCCAAACACACTACGGCCCTGTGGTCAACTCAGTCTCTAACAGAAATGAGCACCAGGAATCATCCTGGAAGTAATGGATGGCAAGCGTAAGTCTGACAACTTCACCGCCATCTGTGAGTCGACTGTCTAGAAAATGTGGGAGCCTCGACGTCTCATAATCGTTTGGACTTCCACGGTATATTACAGGGATAGCTGTACTTTTACCTGACTCTATACACAAGGCTTCTTTTAGTCCAGGCGTCGTATTGCCTTGCTGTACTTCGCTTATGTTTTAACAGCTTAGTTACTTGAGCGCTCATAAAAGATTGACGGTCGCTAAGCTTAAGCTTATTATATTTTCTGATATGACAATGGATCCAAACTGTCCCATCTGCATACCAATCTGTGGACCGTGACTGCAGCTGAGCGCCAGCAAATGGGCCGGGTTAGGAGCCAGTGAGCAGATGGTGTATCTCTTAACTGCTTGATCATGTCAGTCGCTGGGTTATTGATCAAACTGAGGCTGAAAATCCCGTCCCTGTTAAAGTTTATGGGGCGAAATCTGATCTCCCTTATTAAGCGGTGATTTATTCTGTTTCTTTGTCTAGTGAGGTGGTGTTGCGACAGTCGACACTGTGCCCTGCTTCGAGGCTGCGCTCCGTCACCGCCGAGTTTTCTAACTGGCCCAAGAGTACGTGTCCGCCCAGGTCACGCATCTGTTTGTTATTCTTTACATTTGTCCCCGTATTGCGCTACAAGTCGCATACCCAAGGAGAAATGCTGTCAAACACTTTCAACACCCGGAAATGCTGTGTAATTCTTAGATCTCACTGCACACCAAAAATAAAATATATCCAAGAATAAAGGCTTCACCAACAGCGCGTAAAGTATAAATAAATACATGCATGAACTATACAATACAAAATTTAATATAATAACCCACGACACAACGACCTTGAATGCATAAATAAGCAACACAATCTTTCTTAATTTTAATTTCAACTAGTAATGTCTTAATCACCGACAAATTTTCAAAACTCCTCACAAAAAATCATAAATTATTCATTTTTGGAATGTAATATAAACATTAGTTAACAGATAGAAAGAATAATAAAATGGAAAAATAATGTACTGAGAATGGTCAATTAGGCTGAAACATAAAGCCGAAAAGAAAATTAATATATGATTATAAATCTGATAAATTATGCACCATGTTGTGCCAGCGGGGATCTGACGTATACTTACTATAATGCATAACATACTTCTCACACAGTTATGCTTAGGATTAATATTTATTTACTGATCCGTAACAGTCACAGCAGTTCACAAAACTCACTTCAGCAAAAGTAACAAAGAGCAAGAAGGACATATAAATGAAACATTAAAAACAGATATCCTAAAGAGCTAGATATAAATAACACTATGGCGTATATCCCTTTCATAAGCAGTAACTCTGTAAGCAGGGGCCGTTCCTAGGTACCGTTCGCGACATACACGCACGCAATAATAGAAAGACGGAGTTATGCAATCCGTTTCTAAGCAACGGATTGATAAACACGCCTACAACAATAGAGGTATTGTTGGAAATGGTGTTTTCTTTCCGATCCGTGCAAAGTGGTTATAAAGAAGAGCTCAGTTGGGAATCGGCAGTCGAGTTCCGGCATTCAAAATGAACACTTAGTTGAGAGTTGGGCTCTGCAAGGGAGGCTGAGGGATGGCTCTATGAGTTCTGGTGTGGAGTGTTACACAACGGGCAATGGCGTCACCACGGAAGCTGAAGAAACCCCACTGCCTTAAATCTGTTGGCATGAAACGGCTAGTGGAGACTGTAATAGACTGAGAACACTAGTCAGTGTGTATGTCAGTGATCTGTAAAGTGTAGTTCCAAGTCGTGTATACAAGTGTTCAATATATCCAGTTCACCAATCCATACCCCGTTTACAGTCACACGCCCGAAAATACGTGAAGATAGGAAGAATATCAAGACAGCAAGAGTCGGTATAGCCACTGGCTGTAGGTTGGATGACAGAAGGGTCAGAGTTCGATTAACGGTGGCGGAAAGAATTTTCTTTTCTCCACATCTTACAGGCTGGTTTTGGGGGCTTACTTAGCCTCCTATTAAATGGGTAACGAGGATTTCTTTTTTCGGACGTAAAGCGGTAGTGGCTTGAAACTGATCACTCAGCTCAAAGTAGTGAAGAAGTTAAGAAAACTTCAATCTACTGCCCAAAACATTTTCATGGCGTAGTGCTCAATTAGTTAGGAACAGGACAACTTTAATTTTTACATCAAGACATCAACTGCTTAATGACAAAACAGGGATAATCGAATCTAATCACATTTTGTGAACTATTTGCATCTGTAGAAAGGCTTTTTTAATTTCAAAATACTGCAGCACACCGTTTGCGAAACTATGACGTGTGACGCCATCTTACCGGCACAGAAACTGCTTGCATATCACCCACCAGCCTATTTCATAATTTTTCAGGACAAACGGAGCGTATCAATGGAGGGGGAAGCAGGATTCGGGACGGTTGCCGCGTCAATGCGACGCTCGTTTCAAACTTTACTACGTGTGTTTGTATCCGGAACGTGGGAGTTGGGGAGAAGCACACGACGCTTCATAAAACGAAGCGAAGGATACAAAAACGTTTCCCTGCACAAGAAAAAATGATCCACTCGGTAGAAATATAAAGAAAGAATAAGGAGAAGATAAATTGATGTCCCTAGAAACACAAAACTCTTCGATTCCTCAGCGATGAGATACACAAAAACGTAGCCCGCTTTTGGGTGTCTTCAAGTTGTCATTTGTTACTTGCGGTGTATACAAGTTCCCAGAGTTGCATAACTCGTCTACATGGAGAAGATTTCTCATTTCTAGCCAGTTACATTCAATGAATGAAACCACAGATTACAGTTTCTAATCATCTCACAGTTTTCAGCTGTTACGTACAATGAGAAAAGTGAGCTGGACTTTTTTAAAAAATATTTCTTAAGAAAAGTACTTTATTTTGGGGTATAACAACGTGTATTTCGCTGAAAGTCAAACGACACTTCGGTCGAACATATGGCTTTCATTTTCGGGTTCGAAGAATAAGCCCATCAAGATACCAGCGTGAAAGCAAGTGGCAAATCTTCGAGTCTGAAGATGGAGGCCATGTGTTGCTCCGAAATTTAGGTTGACTTTCAGTGGGCTACATGACATTATATCCCAGAAGACAGTATTCTTCATATCCACCTCCACCTTCTGCCTTTGGCACTTGTCACTAGGGTCAACAAAGCCATAACGTCTGAAATTGGGTTTGCCTCGGTCTCAAAAAGCGAAGACGGGAGGGTACGCTGCAGTAAGCCATGACCGTCACCTTCCAAATTCTCGACTACTCATCTTTCATCACAATATTCCTATCTCTTACCATCCATTAACACCACGAAGTTTAAATCGCTTAGGAGTTCTAGAATAACAATTCCTTTGCATATTTCCCTTTACGTCCTATTCTTTCTGTTTATTCTTTTACTTCATCTCCGCCTTAACTTCCTCAATCTACTTCTGTCTCTTTTCCTTGTCAGATACTGACCCGTTTCGACACGTCCCTTAGCTACACAAACGGTTCCTTCCATGCTATATTTTCTCTTTAATGCTAGTGGGATGGGACTAAGTCCCTTGTACTGCGGCCACTTCTGGCCTATTGTATCAGCCCCAGATGATAGATGAGGGTGATTGTGGAGCAATTGTTTGAATGAAGATTGACAGGGGAAACTGAAGTACTCGGAGAAAACCTGCCCCAATGCCACTTTGTCCACCACAAATCCCACTTTACCCGACCCGGGGTCGAACCCGGGCCGCCGCGATGGGAAGCTTCCATGCTATAAGGCAGTGCTGTCCAACGTTCTTATGTACTCGGGCACAATTCACTGATGCGTATGTAGGTGCGGGCGCCACCACACACCACTACTACTACTATTACTACNCTGCTAAGGGGTATGTTCCAACGCCCCAGTCCTTTCGGCCTGCGAGTGTAACGGCAGTCTGCACCTTGTCACCAGACACACGTGCTGCTCTAGAGGAAGCAATGAAACCGAATTGGTGACAGAATCTGTGAAAGATATGAAACGTACAGAAATCCACAAATGTTCACAATCTTCAATTTCTCTCGGCTGGAATATTATAAGGCTCCCCCGATTTATATCACGTGACAAGTGTTATATCCTTATGGACTAACGAAGTGACATTTGATATTCCGGGACTCTAAGGCACCCCGTCGAACTGTCCCAATGAAGAAAACTGGCATACAAACACAGCTTGCCCAACGTGTTGCAATTCTCACTTGCGACAATTATAATGAATTCAGTTTATTGAAGGTATGAAGGAATGCTGCATCGCACAAGTCTTCCATCATCTAATCCTTAGGTCGGTGACTAGGAGCTGTATAATATCAAAACATTGTACGAATTGTTACGGTGGACTATGTCCGATAGCCTACTGACAAAGAATATTGTAGCTCTATTGTATGCTGTGGAAGGAACACCAAAGGAACCTGTGAGGATGCTTTGTTTCATTCCTGTATCACATTCTGATTTAGGAACGGCTAGCTAGCGACACTCTCGCATTTCCCCAAGAATAGCGATGGCCTTCTACAAAGACTTGTTGTCCATGTGTTAAGATCGCAGGCCGCGTCGCGCTGGACCTGTACAGTCCTGAACGTCTGAAGAATTCATCGCATGCGTGAAACGGAGGGTCGCTCAGTTCTAACGCAACATAGCTGGATTTCTAACACAAAGGTCAACCAACGCAATACGTGCTTCGTTTTCGCCAAGTATCTGAAATGACTCATATAAATAAATGTAAAGATAAAGTTATCCCGGTGTCTGAGGATTGTGACGTGAAGAGCAGAGGCAAAGCTCCGTATATTTTTAACACCGACACTGGATGGAAATGAGTGGTCAATTCACGCTCTGGTCGCTCTTTTTTCGAAAAGAATTCCCTGTGCCCACAGGATACGAGGCTGAGTGAACCTCAGAACCATTTTTGATCCATTCGTTGAGCGTTTGCCCAATCTCTGAATATCGTACCCACTAAGTTATAATGGAAAATCCGAAAACAGTATTACAAACATTAAGTCCCAATGCCGTCGGAATAGTCTGTGATAGTCTGCTCTTCATATAAAGTTTTCTTTTATTTTTTAACGTTTTCGAAAGTTTTCAGAGTGGAGCCATCACATGCATGACTCATTCTGCAATACGCTATTACTCATACTCGATGATTTATTGTTCATAAAAATAGTTACCTACGTCAGAACAATGCTGTTACGAAAAGTTTCGCGTTATCCTTCTAATTTTGTAACATTGGGCTATGACGTAATTGAAAAACTGTAGAAGAGAGAAGTCCATCAAAGAGATTCAAAGTAACGTGGATATACAGTCGGTTCCCTTGGACATATTTTGATAATTTTCGATGCTCTTTGTGGTTTCGATCTATTTTCAATGTTCCATTACTTCATACTGCCTCGTCATATCTAACACGACTCTTTCCTTATTTTTTTACAGTTCGTTTAGATTTTATTAACCTAATTTCACTATCCCCCCTCACATAGGTAATGGCCGTTATTCATCTTCTTGTGATATTCATTCCAGTGTGGTTCATTCATATGCCAGTCTAATTCTTCAGCCACAATTTATCGTTTATGAGTGTAATTATTTTGTTAAGGTCTCTTTCCTTCATGCTGGTTACTGAATCTCTATGATGGCAACCCGATGTATAGTTTATAATGATATGAGTACTCTTCTTTAGTCAACACAACAAGTACATAAGAGTTTTAATGGATCACATAATACGATCCCAATATATCATCATCAGATTCAGCTACTGAATATAGACATATCTAACATAAGGCGAACCATATACTTACAGATGTTAAAATCTGTCTCTCACAATCACAGTTCTAAAACGAAGTCGACTGCCTTTTCTAGAACTCCACAGCACATCTGTGGCCCGAGACGCGAGCTGGGAGGTTCTCGAATATTCTAGAAACCGTCTGGAGGGAGGGGTTACCGAGAAATGTCCGGAAAGAGAGCTGCGCATACGTTCTCTCCCCCAAGCTGGGGTCACACCACAGCATTCTAATTAACATTTTCTCAGCATTTTATGGAACCCGAAGGTTCATTACCGTGTTTACAAGAGCCCTCCATTGGTCACTATCCTGAGCCGGATCAATCCAATCCATACCATCCCATCCTACCTCTCTAAGATCCATTTTTAATATTGTCCACCCACCTACGCCCTGGTCTTCCCAGTGGTCTCTTTCCTTCTGGCTTTCCCACCAATATCCTATATGCATTCCTCGTCTCCATTCGTCCTACATGTCCTGCCCACTTCATCCTCCTTGACTTGATCATTCTAATTATACTTGGAGAAGGGTACAAGTTATGAAGCTCCTCATTATGCAGTTTTCTTCAAGCTCCTGTCATTTCGTCTCTCTTCGGTCCAAATATTCTCCTCAATAACCTGCTCTCAAACACCCTCAGTCCATGTTCCTCCCTTAATGTCATAGACCAAGTTTCAAACCCATACAGAACCAGCGGCAAAGTTATAGTTTTGTATATTCTAATTTTTATGTTTTTGAACAGCAGATGAAAGACAAAGGGTTCTGGACTGAATGGTAGCGAGCATTACCCGAGTTCAATCTCCTCTTAATTTCCTCCTGAATCAGGTTTCGATTTGTTATTGTCGTTCCCAAATATCTGAACAGTCCGTCTGCGAACCAGGTTACGACCTGCCTTGTGTAATTAACCTTGCGGAAGAAAAGCACTGCCTGAGTATATCTGAGGGCATGGATACCGGAATTATGTTGAAAATGGAATCTAGTAACTAGCAAATGATGACGTAAAGGTGTACGTCATTAACGGGTGATGTTCCACCCTCATTCCGATAATGGATGAAATAATTAAAATCAAGTTCGTAATTATTCAAGGTTTACAGGAGGTAAAATGGATTGGTGGTTGGGAAGGGCTGTTGGGAGCATCAGAAGCAAGTAGTGAAGGAAATATAAATTAAATATTTTATGTCAGTGAGGCTTGAATTTTACGCTTCCGGAGGACAAAGGTTGTTGTACAGAGATACCACACATGGGTCGAGAGCGGATGCAGATGCGAACTGCTGCGCTGTGTGCTAATGCAAGTGAAAATGAGTGCTGAAGGCTGAGGACCAATATACATATATATTGTGGAGAAATCATCAGCAGGAATCTACAAACGCAGTAGCAGTTTTCATTCAAAAACAGGAAAATTGTTTCAGAGGAGACTAGGAGGGACAGGAATTGGATGTCGCTGTAGAAATAACTTTGGGTGTATGATAATGATCAGCGTAAGAATATATTGAAATATATTGTGACGCGTTACTTTACGTCCATCGCCGCGACAACCGCTGCAATCGGAATGGACACTTCCACGGCAACGAATACGTGGAAACTGTGGAGTTCCCGCAGCGATAAATCGTAGAAAACGAATTATCGTTGAATAACAACGGATGAGACGAGACACGTTATCGGTGTAATCTATAAAGAACGTTCCAGAAGCAACGGATTGCCGAACACGTGAGATCGAACCTTGGCGAGGGGTGTCCTCTATTGAGTCCGCGTGCGCCTTATATAAAGGGCCTGGTCTCGAACGGAACTTGAGTCTTAGAATATTGTGTATTGAGTGTTAGATTATTGAGAACGAGACAATCTTGGGATACGTGTGTAAGTGTGAGTGTCCAATAAAGATTCACTAAATCCGAGAACCACGTGAATTTATTTGTCGCGTGACGTTTCCAACACGTGAAAATATATTATTGTAACGTAGAAACGATAAAGAAAATGGGGCCTATACCGTAAAGAAATGAGATGTTGTAGGAGAGGTTCCTGTTGTATCATAAGCTTAATAAACTGAAATAAATTTGCTTTTAAATCTTTCGTAGTATTGATCCAATGTTCATTTTTGGACAACTTGTTTTATCCGCCTAAACTAGACTTGTAAATTTGTATATGTCATGTTTTATACGTAGACGAAATTTGTGCTAAATCTATACATGCTCTGTAGATTAAACGGAAGTAGTATGATGCTGTATAAAGGTTTATATACAACTCGACAGCTGTTAGATGTCTTCGTCTTTCAAAAGCGAAATCCAATTCAACTACTATCTATAGTGTGTAAATTGGATTAATGACATTCCTCTTATTTGTTAACAGTTCCACTTTACGTTTTTATTATGGATTATACACTGATCCTTCCGAAAAACAATTTACCTTATTAATCGCCTGAGCGCAATTCAAAGGTTCGTCGTGCATTGAAGGGGAGGATAGAACGGACTGTGTTAACGTTGATCGGTCTGTCTCTTTTAGAACTATGATTATGTAAAATACATTTGAACATATACGAATATTGCGTATATCTGTAGCGTGCCTTGCATTGGGTCTATACCCCTTATATTCAGCAGATGTCTCTGGTGCTCCTGCATTTGCATCGAAACACGTAAGCCATTAAAAGAGCAATAAAAACTAGATGTCTTGCTGACTACAGGAAGTATACTCGTGTTAAAGTTAGGAGGAATTCGCCTTAGTTGCTGTGACACTTGCAGGGTTATTTCAGACCTCGTCTTGTTTTATTGCCACCATGCTTAGCGCTCTAAGACAGTGAAGCGTCTTCTACATATTCTCCATAATCTCCTATTCGCGTACGCGACTAATTAATCTCTTAAAACTGCGCCCCACTTCATGTCTTATTAGTGTTATTTGTTTTGTTTAGCACTCAACCATATAATGAACCCCTCTCCCCCGAAAAATCTGCGCTCAGTTACATGTGCAGGAGTGTAATTCATCTCGTTCCATCGCGGAAGGCCGCGTCATAGTGAGAGCAGTATGCTTGTTTAGAGCCATATTAAAGTGCATGTCTAGTAGCAATTTCCGCCATACTCTGTTATTCACGTGAATGTGTCCTGCTGGTGCACGTTTCATCAGTTTCGGTGAAGAAGTTTTATGGTGGAAAAAACAAAGAATGGTTATTATTATTCAGTCTACACAACTCTGGTATAAACACACCATCCGTCAGCATGTACTACATGTTTCGGCATATTGGGGCCATCATCAATTACATAGAGCTTTCTACACTCACCCTTCCTTTTATCTGCTATACCTCCCTACACTGACCAGTGTTTACACAGTGGGAGTACAGGTACAGGTATAGGTGTGTCGCTTGCAGATTTACTTATACTTCTTCAACCCTGAAGATGGGGGCGATACGTTCCTCCGAAACGTCGGTTAACACCACATATACACGGTGCCAAATCCCAAAAGACTGCTTTCTTTATAGGTGTGTTGTTTACGTTATGCTCTTACGTTATAAAATGTATTAAATAAAAACATTTTAACTTTTAAAGTATTAATATTACTCTTTCTTTAATTTAATACATGTTACAGCACAACGGTACGACATAAACAGCATACATTTACAACGCACTCATAATGTATATACACTGAGTAGTGAAGGGAGGTATACAAAGAAGGGTGAATGTAAAAGCTCTATGTCTATGATGATGCCCACGATAGGCCGAAACATGTAGTACATGCGAATGTCTGTTGTTTTTATACCAGAGTTATGTCTACAGAATGNTGGCCGCGCCATAACTCAAGCAGTTAGTCGCTGGCTTCCCATCGCAGCGGCCCGGGTTCTATCCCGGGTCTGGTCAAGTGGGATATGTGGTGGACAAAGTGGCAGGTTTTCTCCGAGTACGTCTGTTTCCCCTGCCAATCATCATTCCACCAATTGCTCCACAATCACCCTCACTTATCATCTGGGGCTGGTACAGTAGGCCAGAAGTGGCCGCAGTACAAGGGACTTAGTCCCAGCCCACTAGCAATAAAAGTAAATAATATGTCTACAGAATACTAATAAACATTGTCTTACACACAGTATGACGCACGNCTGTAATTTGGGTGATTGTAAGTGCGAATGTGAAATAAAATTCGCTACATCAAATACATCGAGAAGTTATTTGTCGCGATATACGCCCGATACGCGACAATATTATCACGTGTTGGTTGTATAACGCGACAAATAACTTCACGCCTTAGAGGATATAGCGAATTTTATTTCACATTCGCTCTTACAATCACACAATTTACAGATTCAAAATTACTGCTATCTGCAGTATCACAAATACTAGACTGCAAATGCCTGAATACAACTGACTGGTTGCTGGCTAACTCGTTACTCTCCGCTGGCTAGATTGAGAACTGTCTTGAATAGTCTTCGCTGCTCCTTATTTAGCCCCGTTCCGGACAACACAAAAAACAGCCACGTAATAGTCACCACTGTTATTACCGTCGTCTCTCGCAACCACTGCTGTCTGCCGCCGTGGTAGCCGATAGCCCAGCAACACTGTTGGGAGTTGTTTACCGCTACGTAGTAACTGCGGCGTCCCGTGTTACGTCACCGCTGTTGACTCGCGTTGCACAGCGACCAGTATGCTGGGACTCGGTTAACTTCGGCTCCGCTCGGCGCGTCACGGCTGGCGGGGGGTGGGGGAGGGGCGTCATCCATAGCGCAACACGTCACAATATTTTTAATCATAAAGAATTTCACCTTACAAATTTTACGTACTGCAGAATACAATTTTATTTTGTTGCTACGATCACACAAGACTGAGACCCCTAGGAGAAAGTTGAAACAAAAAAGTACGAAGCGTGGCACGTAATTCTGCTTCACTTTTTCTTCAGTGGTGGGTTGCGATTAATATTTACCTAAGCCGTTTTAGAATATAGAAGGGGAAGGAAGGAATGAAAGAAGGGAGACAGACTGACGATAGCACGAACAAATCATGGGAAATTATTGTGGGAAAACATAGGTAAAAATACGGCGGGAGTAAAGAGAGGAAGAAATGGAGCGATTCTTTTATGGAATATCCCAGATCATGTAGGAAACATTACGACAATTGTCCTGAATAATGTCACGGTCGCTTCATTCCACATCCGTCTCAAATCACATAATATGAGGGATATTTGGAAAGTAACTTTCGTTTATTTTAGGCAAGGAACGTAGAAGCGGGTAAGAGCTCGCGCATGCGAGGTAGCGTCACATGACTCATTGCCTTGTAAACACTCATATAACTGGTCACATAGTGTTTGTTCTTGTCACTACACAGTTAGTTATGATGTGTCCTGAGATCAATAATCTAGCCAGCTGCGAAATTCTCGCTCTGATTCGCTTTCTTCATGTTAAAACATTATTGCTGAGGAAATCCCTCGTGAATTATGCGGGGCTGTTTACGGCCGAAATGAAACGAGTGAAACAACTGTAAGACAATGGTGAAGAATGTTCAAAGATGGGCGAACACATGTTCACGACGAAGCGCGATGTGGTCGGCCGGCCGTCTGCAGTAAGTGATGATCTTGTTCAAACTGTTGACAAAAAATTTGTGAAAGACGGCGCTTCACAATTTCAGAACTTTCGTGTGAATTTCCACAAAATTCATATGCTGTTTTCTATGAATTATCACACATAGACTAGATTATCACAAGTTTAGCATAACATGGTTTCCGAAAATCCTCACGGGCGTGCACAAAACGCAGAGATTGGCTTAAGCTTTGACTTTTTACAACGATACCGAAAAAAGATGGCAATGAATTTCTTAGTCACATCATACGAGTAACACGTGATGAATCCTAGGTTTCTTTTGTGAATGCTGAAACGAAAGAACAGATGCACACACATTCACCAAATATTAGAAATAGATTGTCTTCCAGAAAATTAGTGGCATCTGTTTTCTGGAAAAGGAAAGGAATGTTGATGGAATTCATGCAGCAAGGGACCACAATAATTTCAGAAACGCATTGCGAAACACTAAAAAACTGCGTATGGCAATTCAGAACAAAAGGCATGGAATGCTGACATACAGTGTAATCGCAGTGTTCCTCCGTGACAATTCACGCACATATACAACTAACCGCACTCTAGCAGGGCTGGAACATTTCAACTGGAAGTTGTCTGACCACTCTCCTTATGGCCTTGATCTCGCTCCGAGTGACCATCACCTGTTTACTTGTACGCACGTGAAGAACCGGTTGGAATCACAGAGCTTTAACAGTAGTGAGGAGTTGTTAGAAGGTGTCAAAACGTGGCTGAGCTCACAGGCGGCAGACTTCTTGATACAGGCATACATAAAGCCCCAGTACGACAAATGCCTCAACTCCGGTGGTGTCTACTACTATGTAGGTTAAATGTGTACGTATTTTGTATAGACAATAATTTTTTTCTTATTGCTTATTTTGTTAACAGTTCACTTGAGATTACTTTCCGAATATTACTCGTAATATTACAGTTTGCCACTCGACAGATGTACTAAATTACGTCTGTTGTTAATTCAGTGCGCCTAAAAATGTCACATTTATAAAATCTATGTTCATGTGTTTGGAGAGATACTTCACTGTGTACTCATTAAACCGCTACCATCGCCCTACCTGAGCATCTGGGTTTAACTGCGGTTTCATTTCTGTGTTGGAGTCGAAGTTTAACTTACAAATACACTGCATTTAATCTGCAAACCACAACAGCGTAGTTTATGTAACAGCTGAGGTTTAGTGTCAGTTGTAGGACAGAGCGAACCATCAGTGATAAGCGGTGTCACGTCAGAATCTGCGGACTTGTGGAGAAACACAAATGTCGTGGTTTATTCTCATTTAGTTCATTTAGCGTTGTTA